>NC_053022.1:500995790-501135204 GCF_003073215.2 Triticum urartu | reverse complement strand
AATTGTTACCTTGGTTGCGATTATGATTGCATTTGTTTTTGCATTGAAATGTTTTACATAGTTTCAATGTATGGTTTAATTAATTAGATGCACTTTGGTTTTAATGTGATGATGAACTTCTATTAATTTGGACACGTAATTATATATAATGCACGCAGATGAACCGGCAATGGATGTACGGTGACAGACACACCCGCGAGTACATTAAGGGCGTGCATGAGTTTCTCGATGCGGCTGAGGCAAACAAGCAGAATGGTTTTATGTGTTGTCCATGCACTGAATGTGGGAATACGAGGTCTTACTCTAACCGGAAAATCCTTCACTCCCACCTGCTTTACAAGGGTTTCATGCCACACTATAATGTTTGGACGAGGCACAGAGAAATAGGGGTTATGATGGAAGACGGCAAAGAAGAAGACTATGATGACAACTATGTGCCCCCTGAATACGGTGATGCTGCAACGGGGGGAGCTGGTGAAGATCAAGAGGAACCAGACGATGTGCCCAATGATGTTGCAACGGGTGAAGCTGCTGAAGATCAAGAGGAACCATACGATGTGCCCGATGATGATGATCTCCGCCGGGTCATTGTCAATGCAAGGACGCAATGCGAAAGTCAAAAGGAGAAGCTGAAGTTCGATCGCATGTTAGAGGATCACAAAAAAGGGTTATACCCCAATTGCGAAGATGGCAACACAAAGCTCGGTACCGTACTGGAATTGCTGCAGTGGAAGGCAGAGAATGCTGTGGCTGACAAAGGATTTGAGAAGCTACTGAAAATATTGAAGAAGAAGCTTCCAAAGGATAACGAATTGCCCGACAGTACATACGCAGCAAAGAAGGTCGTATGCCCTCTAGGATTGGAGATGGAGAAGATACATGCATGCCCTAATGACTGCATCCTCTACCGTGATGCATACAAGGATCTGAATGCATGCCCGGTATGCGGTGCATTGCGGTATAAGATCAGACGAGATGACCCTGGTGATGTTGACGGCGAGCCCCCCGGGAAGAGGGTTCCTGCGAAGGTGATGTGGTATGCTCCTATAATACCACGGTTGAAACGTCTGTTCAAAAACGAAGAGCATGCCAAGTTGATGCGATGGCACAGTGAGAACCGAAAGAAAGATGGGAAGTTGAGAGCACCCGCTGATGGGTCACAGTGGAGAAAAATCGAGAGAAAGTACTGGGATGAGTTTGCAAAGGACCCAAGGAATGTATGGTTTGCTTTAAGCGCGGATGGCATTAATCCTTTCGGGGAGCAGAGCAGCAATCACAGCACCTGGCCCGTGACTCTATGTATGTATAACCTTTCTCCTTGGATGTGCATGAAGCGGAAGTTCATTATGATGCCAGTTCTCATCCAAGGCCCTAAGCAACCCGGCAATGAAATTGATGTGTACCTAAGGCCATTAGTTGAAGAACTTTTACAGCTGTGGAATGAAAACGGTGTACGTACGTGGGATGAGCACAGACAGGAGGAATTTAACCTTAAGGCGTTGCTGTTCATGACCATCAATGATTGGCCCGCTCTCAGTAACCTTTCAGGACAGACAAACAAAGGATACCACGCATGCACGCACTGTTTAGATGACACTGAAAGTATATACCTGGACAAATGCAGGAAGAATGTGTACCTGGGCCATCGTCGATTTCTTCCGACCAACCATCAATGTCGAAAGAAAGGCAAGCATTTCAAAGGCAAGGCAGATCACCGGAAGAAGCCTGCCATGCACACCGGTGATCACGTGCTTGCTATGGTCAATGATTTACACTACGTAATCTTTGGAAAGGGTCCCGGTGGACTAGCTATTCCGAATGAAGCTGAGGGACACGCACCCATGTGGAAGAAGAAATCTATATTTTGGGACCTACCCTACTGGAAAGACCTAGAGGTCCGCTCCTCAATCGACGTGATGCACGTGACGAAGAACCTTTGCATGAACCTGCTAGGCTTCTTGGGCATGTATGGGAAGACAAAAGATACACCTGAGGCATGGGAGGACCTGCAATGTTTGCACGAAAAAGACGGCATGCCTCCGAAGCAGTATAAAGGTCCTGCCAGCTATGCTCTTACGAAAGAAGAGAAAGAAATATTCTTTGAATGCATGCTCAGTATGAAGGTCACGACTGGCTTCTCGTCGAATATAAAGGGAATAATAAATATGCCAGAGAAAAAGTTTCAGAACCTAAAGTCTCATGACTGCCACGTGATTATGACGCAACTGCTTCCGGTTGCATTGAGGGGGCTTCTACCGGAAAACGTCCGATTAGCCATTGTGAAGCTATGTGCATTCCTCAATGCAATCTCTCAGAAGGTGATCGATCCAGAAATCGTACCAAGGCTAAGGAGTGATGTGGCGCAATGTCTTGTCAGTTTCGAGCTGGTGTTCCCACCATCCTTCTTCAATATCATGACGCATGCCCTAGTTCATCTAGTCGACGAGATTGTCATCCTGGGGACCATATTTCTACACAATATGTTCCCCTTTGAGAGGTTCATGGGAGTCCTAAAGAAATATGTCCGTAATCGCACTAGGCCAGAAGGAAGCATCTCCATGGGCCATCAAACAGAGGATGTTATCGGGTTTTGTGTTGACTTCATTCCTGGCCTTAACAAGATAGGTCTCCCTAAATCGCGGTATGAGGGGAGACTGACTGGAAAAGGCACTCTTAGAAGAGACTCAATAATATGCAGGGACGGATATTCTTGGTCTCAAGCACACTACACAGTTCTACAGAACTCTACCTTGGTGACCCCGTATGTCGATGAACACAAGAACAGTCTGTGCTCCAAACACCCGGAGCAGTGCGACAACTGGATTACATGTGAACACATCAGGACTTTCAGCAGTTGGTTGGAAACACGTCTCAGAGGTGACAACACTATTTGTAATGAGTTGTACTTGTTGTCCAGGGGACCATCTTTGACTGTATTGACTTACAAAGGATACGAGATAAATGGGAATACATTTTACATGATCGCCCAAGATCAAAAGAGCACCAACCAAAACAGCGGTGTCCGCTTTGATGCAGCAACCAAGAGCGGAAAGGATACATATTATGGTTACATAGTGGACATATGGGAATTTGACTACGGACCTGATTTTAAGGTCCCTTTGTTTAAGTGCAAATGGGTCAATCTGTTAGGCGGCGGGGTACAGGTAGACCCACAGTACGGAATGACAACAGTGGATCTGAAAAATCTTGGGTACACTGACGAACCGTTCGTCCTAGCCAATGATGTGGCACAGGTTATCTATGTGAAGGACATGTCTACCAAACCGAGAAAAATAAAAGATAAGGAAGCGAATACATCATACGATGAGCCAAAGCGCCACATAGTTCTTTCAGGAAAAAGGGACATCCTGGGAGTGGACGGCAAGACATACATGTCTGAAGATTATGAAAAGTTTCATGAAATTCCTCCCTTCAATGTCAAGGCTGAACCAAGCATCCTGATAAACAATGAAGATTATCCATGGTTACGACGCAATAAGCAAATGACACAAGCGAAGAAAAAGTGAAGACTTTCTCCCGCAACTTTGTAACACACGAACATGCTACCATTGTCCGTTTTGTACATGCACATGCTATGTGGGTGAAATTATGATACCATCCCAACTTTCAACTTTTTCAGAGTTCATTTGAAATGCTTTCATGTCTTATGGTTCGGCCCTCGTAATACCATGACCATTAGTCCCTGGCCCATGCCAACTTTCAACTTTCTAAAACTAATGGCACTAACAGAAAGTTTATAATTTTGCTCCTCGCCCCTGGCCCATGACCATTAGTCCCGGTTTGTGCCACAAACTGGGACTAAAGGGTTGGTCCTCGTTGCGGGCCGAGTTTAGTCCCACCTCGCCAACCGAAGGGGGCTCACACCGGTTTATAAGCCCTTCCCTCTCTGCCTTGTTGAGCTCCTCTCAAAGTGAAAATAGATGCCCTAATAGAGAAAAGTTTAACCTAAATTCATAGTGAATTCCTCTGAAATTCATAGAAATTTACTAGGAATTTAGGTTGAATTTTCTCTATAAGCGCATCTATTCTCATTTTTTTAGTAAGTTAATCACAAACTTGTGATTCAAACAATTTTCAAAGAATTTAGATTTTAACTATTTAAATTTGAAAACTAATGGCACTAACAGAAAGTTTATAATTTTTCTAAAACTAATGGCACTAATAGAAAGTTTATAATTTTGCTAACCTAAAAGCAAACAGAATTAAAAATTAAATCAAAAAACAAAAGAAAATAAATAATGCAAAAAACAAATCAAAAAACAGGAAAAAACTATTTTTATAGTAAAGTTAATCACAAAATAAAATAAATAAAGCAACAAAGAAAACAAAAAACTAAAAAAGTGTTTTCAAATTTGAAAACTAATGGCACTAACAGAAAGTTTATAATTTTTCTAAAACTAATGGCACTAAGAGAAAGTTTATAATTTTGCTAACCTAAAAGCAAACAGAATTAAAAATTAAAGCAAAAAACAAAAGAAAATAAATAATGCAAAAAACAAATCAAAAACACAGGAAAAAACTATTTTTATAGTAAAGTTAATCACAAAATAAAATAAATAAAGCAACAAAGAAAACAAAAAAACTAAAAAAGTGTTTTCAAATTTGAAAACTAATGGCACTAACAGAAAGTTTATAATTTTTCTAAAACTAATGGCACTAACAGAAAGTTTATAATTTTGCTAACCTAAAAGCAAACAGAATTAAAAATTAAAGCAAAAAACAAAAGAAAATAAATAATGCAAAAAACAAATCAAAAAAACAGGAAAAACTATTTTTATAGTAAACTTAATCACAAAATAAAATAAATAAAGCAACAAAGAAAACTAAAAAACTAAAAAATTATTTTCAAATTTGAAAACTAATGGCATTAACAAAAAGTTTATAATTTTTCTAAAACTAAAAGCATAAAGAATTAAAAAATAAAGCAAAAAACAAAAGAAAATAAATAAAGCAACAAAAAAAACAAAAAAATGCCACCTACTGGGCCACCACGGCCTGAATACGACTAGAAACCCTACCATGGGCCAGGATTCAGGCCCGCAACAGGCCCAATAGGCCCACAGGCATTGCAGTGACAGATTAGGCCCGAAAGCCTGCAGTTGAGAGGAGCTCGGGAGGGTGGGCGCAGCAGCGCTTATAAACCACTCCCGAGCCCTCTCAACTAGCGAGGTGGGACTAAACTTTTGGGCGCGGGGCAGCACAAGGCCATTGGTCCCGGTTGGTGCCACCAACCAGGACCAAAGGCCGCCGCTTCCCGCCCTTTGGACTGCTGAAAATTGGCATTTGGTCCCGGTTGGTGGCACCAACCGGGACTAAAGGGGGGCATTGGTCACGGTTGGTGCCACGAACCGTGACCAATGTGCCGTCTATATAAGCAAGACTTGTGAAAAAAATTGTTCAGTTCTTCCATCGCGCCCCGACGACGCCGTCGGGCTGCCCCTCTGCGCCTCGCCGTCGCCGTCGTCGCCCTGCCTCCGATGCCGTCCCGCGCCGCCCCAACGTCGTCGCCACGCGCCACCCTGACGCTGTCGCCGCCCCGCCTCTGCCTCGCCGTCGCCTCTGCCTCGCCGCGCCCCAGCTGCCCCGCGCCGCCGTCGCCTCTGCCTCGCTGTGGTCTGGGCCGGCACCGCCCCCCTCTTCCCCCTTTTTTTGCAAACACATATATGTTTTTTCCTGCAGATTATATGTATATGTATGAGTATATGATGATGTATGAGTATATGTATGTGCTGAAAAGATAGATTTTTAGAAAAAAATACTATTTTTTCTGTTGATGATATGATGATGTTTTTTTCATATATGTATTAATTTTTTTTAAGTTGTTAGTAGATATCGATTTTAGGTTAGTGCATTTTATCACTGATTTTAGGTTAGTTGATCGATTTAGTGAATTTTATGTTTGTTGCATTTTATGTTTGTTGCATTTTAGGTTAGTGCATTTGCTAAGTGATATTAAGAAAGGAAGGAAAAGAAGGATAGGAAAGAAGAAAATAAGAAGAGTAAAGAAAGAACAAGAGGAGAGGAATAAAAGGAGAAATAAATAAGAAGAAGAAAAAAGAAGAAAAAGAAGAGGAGAAGAAGAAAGGAATAGTGGAGAAGAAGAGAAAATAGAATATTCTATTTTCTCTTCTTCTCCACTATTCCTTTATTCTTCTCCTCTCTTTTTTCTTCTTCTTTTTTCTTCGATCTTCTCCTCTAGCTATTCCTTTCTTCGAGGGTTCTATAGGGTCGAGGGATCGAGGGTTGAGGGTTCCAGGGTCGTCTAGGGGTCGAGGGTTCCAGGGTCGTCGAGGGTTCGAGGGGTCGAGGATCGCCGAGGGGTCGAGAGAGGTTTCCTAGTGTCAAAGTATTGAAGAAATCCATGGCTTCATCATTAGCCGGAAGTAACCAGGGCATGACGAAGTCCTCCAAAGTTATTTTGGAATGGTGTCCCGGATAGGATAATTTGCCTTTTGTATGAATTTCAGCAAAGGCCTTCCAAATAACGATATTTGGAAGGTTCTTGCTGAACTTTGTACCAAAAAGCGAATTATCCTATCTAGGACTCCGTTCCAAAATAACTTTGGAGAGCTTCGTACCATCATGCACCTGTTACTTTCGCCTAATGATGAAGACATGGTTTTGTTGAATCCTTTGACACTAGGCAACCTCTCGACCCCTCGGCGATCCTCTCGAACATGAGAGGAGCATGATGGCACTAATATATCCATCTGTCATGTTTGAATAATAATTGCCATGTTTTAAATATTTGTAGAAACTATGGACACCGCCCGAGACGAAGCAAAAGAAGCATTGTTGAGGGACACAATCGCAGAAGGAAGTGATGCCGTCTCATTGTTTCTCAACGACACCGATGGTCTGGAAGGAGAGGGTGAAGAAGCTGGCTACGGTGACCTAATGCCGGTGCAAGAAGAAGAACATGAGGACGGCTCCGGTGACCCAATGCCGGTGCAAGAAGGAGACCGTGATGACGGCTCCGGTGACCGAACCGAGTCCGGCCAGGTATATATATTAGTTAAGCCTGTGCTGACTAGCTGATTGATGCATTCATTGTTTTGGTATATACACATATTAATTAAGTCTTTGTTCTTTTTTCTAGCCCTCCGGATCGAGCACAACTTCGGTAAAGAGACGAGGCCCGAAGAAAAAGTTGAGCTCGGATGAAAAGTTTAATATCATAGCAATCGCGCCCGACGGCCAACCGATTGAACCCATCCGAACAAAGAACGCATTTGTTGCTCAGTGCGGGGTTCTGGTTAGGGACAAGATCCCGATAAGCATCCAGCAATGGTTTAAGCCGGCTACAGAAGACCCTGAGGTGTCTTATGTCAATGATATGCAGAAAAATGATCTTTGGACTGAGCTGAAGTCAAATTTAACCCTACCGCCAGAGGATAATCCAGAGAACCCAGTTAAAGAGCAATTAATCAAGTCTTTTGTTGTTAAGAGGATGGCAGAACTATTCAGGAGGTGGAAGAAAGAGCTGAATAAGTTTGTCAAAAATAATGAGACACCAGAATTCAAGGGAAGATATGAGAAGATCAGAGATCACTGGCCCGCATTTGTGGCCCACAAGACATCGGAAAAGAGTAAGAAGATGTCGGCGACAAACAAGCAAAATGCTGCGAAGAAGAAGCTTCACCATCGCACGGGGTCAGGTGGCTACCTCGTAGCCCGGCCTAAGTGGGCCAAGACTGAGAATGATCTGGTTGATAAAGGGATCGAACCAGAGACAATTAGCTGGCCAGACCGTTGCCGGACTTGGTTCTTCGGGGCTGGCGGAACCTTGGACCCTGTAACAGGGAAGTGCATTTGGATGAACGATCAAATGGACATACCAGTCAGGAAGCTTAAGCAGTATATTGAAGCAGCGTAGCAAGGGAAGTTCTTTCCAGACAGAGAGAACGACGAGCTCACAATGGCCCTCGGGAATCCTGAGCACCCTGGACGGACACGAGGCATGCCAGGCTCCATTCCGTGGAAGGTTGGGTTTCCGGACGTAGGCGGTTACAAATCCCATGAGAGGAGGAAAAAAGTGCAACAGACCCAAATGCAGGCGCTGCAAGCAAGGGTAGACGCGATAGAGGAACGAGAAGCAAATCACAGCAAACGTACTGCCGAAGCTTCCCCCGAAGCTACCCCGCCATCTCAGCACAGAAGCAGCGTGGCTTCCACCGAGCTGCTTCAGCCAGAGCATGCCTTGACGGCTCCTGCCAGCTATCCCGTGGATGCTATCACGGAGTCTCAAAATTGCCATCTTATGACGCAAAGGATGAATTTGAAGGTCAAGGCGGCTGTTGGCTCTGTTTATCCTACTGAACCCGGCGCAACTTTTCACTGCCGGCAGATTCCAGAAGGATATGCTAGGGTGATGGTGGATGAAATAACGGAGGGATTTGAGGACCTCCAGCTTGACCACCCTACTGGTGAAGGGGAGACTCGGCTGGGGTCTGCTCTGAAGACTCCATGCCTATGGCGGAAGGAGCTCATCAACCTTCCGAACTGGACGCCTCCGCCTCCTCCTCCTCCTTCGGCGAGTCAGGGCACTCCGCCTCCTCCACCGCCTCCTCCTCCGGCGAGTGACGATCAGGGCCCTCGGCCGGCTCCTTCTCCGGCGCGTGGCGGCACTCCGCCTGCGCCGGCGCGCCCGAGCAGCCAGCCTCCTCCTTCTCCGCCTCGTCAGCAAGGGCGGAAGAGACCCGCCGCCGCTCCAGCAGCTGCTCCGGCGCGTTGTAGTCCTTCTCCTCCGCCTCGTAAGCAAGTAAAGAAGACAACCGCTTCGTCTGCTCGGCCGGCGTCTAGCAGTACAACCAGAGGCGGGAGGACATACAGATTCGGTCCTTCTCTGAAGAGTCCACAAAAGTTACCATACGAGAGGACCCCGGAGGAGAACGCGAAGATTGCGCGAACCGAAGTGGATGACTGGTTTCAAGGGTTGAAAGCAAAGAGACATCCACCTCCGGAGGAGAAGGTAGATCCGTGAAAGTGAAGCGCACTCTGGCTGCCCTGGCAAAACCACCCAAGTCTCCGCCGAAAGGCAACTATGAGCGCATTATTGCAAAGACATGGGCCGAAGCGGAGCGGTCGGGAAGTACAGTTAGTGATTAAAGGCTGAAAGAACGACGAGCAGCTGGGAAACAAATTGCCCAGCTCGGCGAACAAGCGAAGCAATCGTGCCCCCCGCTCAAGGTGCCTAGCGACATCGTCGATCCGAGGATGGTGCCCGGTTATGGCAATGTTGACGATTACCTGCCCGACGATGTACATTATGATCCCATGGAGGTGCAGATACACAGATACGAGTACAGGAAGCCTCTCGTCAAAGATGAAAAATCTTTAACAACGATGATGCAAAGATTACATGATTGGTACTTGAAAATCTGCAGAGAGTCTGGAGGGAGGAGTACTTTGTATGCGAGAGTTAAACTGGAGCATGACCTCGTTGGAATTGAACTATTGCCTATTCCATTTGAGGAGTTCTATCAGTTTTTCAATCAATTGGCCCTCGATAAAACAACGATCACCTGCTACTGTCTGTAAGTACTACTACTTCTGTCATTAAGTCTCTCTATATAGCTCATCTCTTTCATTGCATGTATTTATAATTATCCTCACTATATTATGCAGATTGAAGATCGCCGAATTGAAGAAAAGACAAGTCGGTGATATTGGGTTCGTTAACACATATCTCATAGATGCAACTGAGGTTGAACATCGTCCCGGAGATACCGAGGCCAACTTGCTACGATCATTCAAAAAAATGAAAACAAAGATATAATACTCTGTCCTTACAACTTCAAGTGAGTGTTACTGTCTTGTGCATATTTGGTTTCCCTTATATATTAGTCCAGGTTATAGTAATGTAATTGATGAGTTATGCATGCGTGTGCAGTTTCCACTATATTCTCCTAGAGATTAGGCTTGAGCAGGGAGTAGTAACCGTCTTGGACTCTAAACGAAAAGATCCCCAGGAGTATGCGGACATGACTGAAATCCTCAAGAAGTAAGTTAAATCGATCATTATCCACCATATCAGCAACTTTGTTCATTTCCTGATATCAAGTAATTGTTTTCTTTGTCCGGCAGGGTTTGGAGAAAATTCACCAGAAAAGTTCCGGGACTGCCGAAGGAGCTGGAATTTAGACACCCGAAAGTAAGTACTATAGTAGCATGTTCCGCGCATCTCCTAGTGATTCAAGCGCTAGTTTCATCAATACCATTTAGCATTCTTGCTTATCAGTTTGATTGACCTCTATTTCTTGTAAAGTGGTTGTGGCAGGAACAAGGGAATGATTTCTGTGGATACTACGTCTGCGAGTCCATCCGCCACACGACCTGTGAGCGGGGCGGGTACTCTGACGAACAATATGAAGTACGTAAATAACAACATTCACAATTTTATTTTATTACCATCATTTGTGTTGAGTTTCATTCATTCATATATATGTGTATTGACCCCCTTCTTCAAATTAGATGTTTCGGAAGCGGGATGAACTCCTAGCACCAGCTCGCATGCGAGCAATTCAAGAGGAATTGGCGGCATTCTTTCTTGACCACGTGATCGCTGAAGACGGAGAATACTATGTGGACCATGAGTCCGTATGATTATATTTGTAAGAGATAATTATTGTATATATGTAGCCGGTAGTGTCGGATAGATATACGAGAACTTGTTGGTCGACCAATCTCTCGGAGAAGGAGAGGTGGTCGATATCACTTCTCTCTGTATGCATATATGTTCATGACGATCTTCTGTTTCCTTTGTTTGCTTACTAGCTAGCTAGCGTGTCTAGTCCTCTCTATACGTATGTATAATACGTAGCGTCGACCAAGCACGGACATAAGAGAGGACACTTCTCTCTATTAATTATAGCTAGCTAACACAATATATGAAACACCTAAATTAATCCCCCAAAACCCCCAAACCCCCCCCCCCCTTCGAAAAAAAACAAAAACCCCAGCCACAGAAATGCTGACACGTGGATGCCTATTGGTCCCGGTTGGTGCCACCAACCGGGACCAAAGGGTCTCCTGCCTGGGCTTCACGCACAGGCCACGTGGAGGCCCATCAGTCCCGGTTCTGGATTGAACCGGGACTAAAGGGACAGGGCATTAGTACCGACACTTTAGTCCCGGTTCAGGAACCGGGACTAAAGGCCCTTACGAACCGGGACAACAGGCTCTTTTTCTACCAGTGTTTGTGCAGGAGATGTAGAGCTATGGCGTACATAAATGATTAAGTTCAAGCCCATCATCAGAAATTAAAATTGGTGTTTCACAAGGGTTATCAGTTCTTGATTATTACAAAGGCTATAAGCTTCCGGGTTACAAAAATCCCGGATTACAATGAATGCGCATTAAGTCGCCATTGGTCGAGAGCCACTGAGTATTTAACTCTGGATTTACTTGTCAATAGACAAGATCTTGTGATTGTTTTCATATCAGATTATATTATTCCAATCTTTAATAGCCAAACATGGCTGGATTTCTCATTATGGTTGTTATAACCAGTATTAAATGACTGAGGTTTTCCAATCGGGTTATAATATTCAAACCTTTAATAGCCAAACCTGACTGGATTTTCATTATGGTATTAAATGATTGGGGTTTTCAAAAGCCGCTTCAAAGCAATGGCTATTATTTCTTCATCCAAGAGTACCGGTTCACAACAGAGAGCATGGCTCAATATTGATATGCAAAGGCTTTCAGCAACATCATCCGGACGATGGATATGGTTTTATTTAGTCCCGAGTCGCTGCAGGCATACGACCCGGCACTTGGGGGCTACATTATTCAAATCAAGATTATATCAAGTATGCAAGTCCCATGTCACTGCAAGCATGCACCATGGCACTTGGAGGCTAATGCAAAGTCATTTTAACTCACCTCATTGAATACCCGACCCATCACATAGTGATGAGCTAGCCCTTGGGGGCTACACATTGCTGCTCAAAATCCACAAAATCAGATCTACAATCCTACTCATTATTGCATAATGACCCGGCACTTGGGATCTACACATGGGAAGTTCAAAATGTGCAGTTTATGATTGGCGACTTACATGAACAACCCGGATTTCTCCAAAGTTGCAGCATTTATATCAAAGCAAGTCTTAAGCTATCACTACATTCTCCTCTTAAGACTTGAGGGCTACATGTGATATGCATATAAGGGAGAAACATCTTCAAATTCTCAGTTTTGAGCAAACCAGGTATCATATTCTTATTGGAGGAATTTGCAAAGTTTATTTCTTCCAAGCTATTCATAGAAAGGCTTGGAGAGCCAACTCCACGATTGGAAGCTATATTTGCATAAGCAAGCACCAAGTCGCCATAAGATTGACCCGGCGTCAACAACAATCATGACCCGATTTTATCAGCTTTCATAACCCGGCAGTTTTGGTGATTACAACTCGACAAGTTCTAAATTTTTGCTGAACATCAGATGAATATTTGAAGACCAATATTTTTGTCAAGTCAGAGCATTGGAGGCCGAATCAAAAAGATTATTTTTTACAATATTTTTCTACAAGAGACCAATGTCAGCAAATTGACTATGAAGCTGGCCTATTGATTCGGACTTTTCAGAAGAAGTGCCTGATTTTTTGCATTGGCAAAGTTTGAACATATCTGCTAAAGGAGATTTACTATGAGATCATGGACACATATCAAGAAGGAAATGACAAGGACTCAAGGATGATCAGGTATCGGCTCAGAATATTTTTAACCCAGAGCACAACCTATCAAATTTGTTCTTGTGTTTATTTGCAGAATCAATTTAACATGGATAAATCCAAATTAAACGGGGGGCTAATGTTGGGGATATACCCCACGGTATGACCCGGCTGGGTATATGACCCGACCGAGACTTGGTGCTTCATCGATAACCCGCCAGAAGACTGACGACTTTTTGATGACCCCAACGGCGGGTCAGATAGATGACAAGGCCCAAGGCCCAGAAGGCCGGCTCATGTTATGAACTTATGATAGGCCGGCTTAAGAGGAAAGGCATAAGGAATATTCCCCTACAAAGGAAGCAAGACTAGGACTCCACTTGTAATAGAGTAATCATAATCCTACTAGGACTAGTCATATAACCCGCCCCTTCAACTTATATAAGGAGGGGAGGGGCACCCCAAGAGGGACAAGTTTAGACAGACAAGTCAATAGCTCTTGAGAGAGAGGTAGCCAAAGAGCACCCTTGTAATCGTGAGCACCATGATCAATATCAATGAAGCAGGATGTAGGCTTGTACCTCCACCGTGAGGGGCCGAACCTGGATAAAAAAAACCTCGCATCTCTCGTCCCACTCAACCCCTCTCAAGCTACTACGTAGATACGTTGGCCTCACGACTAAGTCCGCACACTAGGACATCTGTCGTGACAAAACCACGACACTCTTGCTGGAGCTTCAGAAGATGGAGAGGTCGATGAACTAACCCCATGATGTGGAGCTGCTTCTTCGTCCTCCTATTGCTTGTGTCTGTCTCCGCCTACACATGTTGCTGCTCAATCTACTACTGCTCCATCTGGGGCGCCTCCACCTGCACCTGTTGCTCCATCTGCGGTGGCTCCATCTCCATCAGAGGAGCGAGGGGCAGCACTGGCACGCGCTTAGTCCAGGCAGAGTTTGTCACGATTTTGGTACATGTACCAACGTGCCCTCCGGTATGGATCTGGGGAATCCCTGGCCTTCCCCATTGCCCAGACCAGATTCTCGACCAGTGGGCGGTGGAGGTATGGCAATCGGGCGTACATCTCATGGTTGGCGTCCGCTCTCACTGCGCACACATGATTCTTGAGGATTGCTGCGTTGGCGTACCAGGTGCTCACCCCGCACGCGTAGGAGAGCTTGATGTTGTCGTCGTCGAGGATCTCCTGTAGCGCTTGGTCCCATCCGAGGCCAAATGTCATGGCGCGCGATGGAGGTTTTCTTTGGTTTGGGTGCGAAGGAGGAAGTTGGATGGAGAAGAGCGATGAATAGGAGATATGGAGAGTAGTAGTTATCTGTGCAAGGAGGGTGAATGTGAATAAATGCACTGTGTGTGTAGATACTGGGGTTTTCTGGAGAAGAATCGAACAGGCGCAGTCAATCGATCAAACTACTGTCACGTTTTTTTAGAAAGAATCGAGCGAGGAACGAGGAGAGCTCGACCTAGCAGCCTAGCACAGCAAACGATCCAACATGCCTAGCCCAACCCAGCAAACGATAGAACGCGCGCAATCCAGCCCAACCCAGTAGCTTCTTCCCGAGCTAAAAAAGAAGACAGCCGTTAACGGCGCGCCGTCCACCAATGTCGGCCAGCGCGCGATTAGCCACGTCAAAACTAGCTCAGAAAACGGATCAGTGTTTTTTGCCACTGTCGAAATTACGGTGCGGTGCAAAGTGACACGTTTTGTAAATTGGTGGTTTTCCAAGAGGTATGACGCGAAAGTGGTGGTTCTATGCATTTTACTTCTCTAGTTATGAGAAGGAAAGTAGTTGTAGCTATACCTAGATTCTACCCTGGTTAGTACTAAAGATTTTAGTTACAGCGTAGTTAGATCTGTTGGTCCAATTCCCCTCTTTAAACCCAATATTTATGTTAGTCCTAAATCCCCAATGTATAATGATGATTAACTCTTATCTAATCCTCACTTCACTAATGCTTGCTATAAAACTGCGGTGATAGTGTATTCGAGCCTTAAGTATTTTATTTGCCGTATGGCATGTTATTATTCGCTTCATGTTTCTAGCTTTTTGTTGGTGTTCTTGTTGTGGTGAAAGTGATTTGTGCTTCTTAGTGAGAAAGGAATGATTGGAATTGAGAAAGCACCTATGTTTAATGGAACTGTTGCTTTGTTTTGTAGCTTGCTGGCTCCTTACTCTAGTTCTAGTTCTGCTCCTCCCCTCCATGTCAGCGTGCCAGTTATGGCCTCAGGTCATCATCTCCTTTGATTTGTTCTTGGCTTTTGCTATTGTGGTTAGAGAGGTAAAGGCAGCAGGGGGGAGACAATCTTGCTCTTGCTCTAGCTATTTTGGAGCAGAGTGTCGATGGTGTCAATGCCTTGGTCTACTTACTCTCCTCCTTTTATCTATTGTCTAGCAAGTGGCTGCCCATCCTTCCTCTACTGCTCTCTCTTGCGTGTTAGGTTCTGATTGGCTGGAGATTGCAGCCCATACATAGACCAACTGATGACTAATTGACTGCTAATCCAGTGTGCACGTATTATTGTGGTCAAGTGTGTCTCTCAGGTGTCACACATTTGTTCGTCTGACCCACGTGTATTATGGTGAGGTTACATGTAGTAAGATTGTTGTATCAATACTGATGTTGTAATATACTAGGACAAATGCCCGTGCATTGCACCGGGCTAGAAATGAAATATAACCTGCTCCACGTGTCATTATGCAACATTTTTAATCCAATTTTTACAAATGTATAAATAAGATTACACTAAGTATTTTTTTTACGATGAAATTTGAGCGTACCCTAACAATGTTCATCATTACCTATTTCAGCTCCGCACTTCCATTTCATTTGAAAAACACAAATGTTTTTACAACTTTGTTTTTTGTTGTTCAGAAAAACATGATTTTTTTTACTTTCATAAGGTGTTTTTTTTAAATCGAGAATATTTTTTAAAATGGTATCATTTTTATGGCGATGTTATATTTTTTTGAATATTATATTTTATTTGTAATTTTTTTACACTATTTTTTGGGCTTTGTCCATTCACATTTGGCCTACATATTAAGTCCAGCCTAAACTGCACCAACGCCAGCTGAGCTCCTCATCTCGTCTCCCCTCCGGCCGGCTCTCTTGGCCTCTCCATGGGTTCTAGAAAAAACAGTGAAAGCCCCAAAACACAAAAGCACTCACATCTAGCGACATGAAGCAATACACGTCCCTTCCCTTCTCTCTAGCAAGTAGTAGTGGTTTTACTAAACAAAATCTAACAATCGAACACTGTATAAATTGCTACGGCAACCAAGTATAATCAATCAGAAACACGAATAGCAGCAGGGTCTCGATCCCTCTCACTTTCTCTCTACTTCTTTCTTAATTCTCTGGCAAAACAACACGCAGCAACAGCAGCATATGCAAGCACATAGTAGCAGCCTCCTCTCAATTTCTCTCAATGGGTTCTAGAAACATTCCATGGTAGTAACTCTTGTATGTAATCTTATGTAAATTCTGTTCCATTTGTTGTTCATAGAACCCAATAAAGGTCCCGTAAATGTACGCACGACAACAGCTGGCTTGTTTTTTTATAGTATGTATTACTGGACATTTCTACTGACGCTAGTACATAGCCTTGTTCTAACTTTGCATCAGTGTTGCTCTACTGTATAAAAATGATATCGTAAATGTACGCAATAAAGGTCCCGTAAATGTACGCAAGACAACAGCTGGCTTGTTTTTGCATCCATAGATTTCTGAGCAAACTTGGATCAACATAAGGGAATATCAAAATGATATCCGAATTCATGCATTGTTACGGAAAATGAATATAGCCAAAATGGAGAGCCTGCACATAGCTCATTATGCCAAAAAGGATCTATAGAAGTACAGTACGTAAGCCATGGATCGTAGCAAGAGCAGGTACCTGAAAATACATGAACTTAGAAAAAAGATCATGCACACCCGTCCATATGCAGGAGACGACTATAAAAACATGCAAGGAAATTTTTCAAGGTATATGTACAAAATTAGTTTGTGCCCCTTACTACATTAGTAAATGAATCAACTTCCCCCACAAAAAAAGTAAATGAATCAACTTCTTGCAATAACCAATAACATTTTAGGGAACTATCTCTTTGCTTGATAACCACTATCAACATGTACATAACTTCAATATTTTATCACAGGGTATCAGACACTCAGATACATCAGTTCGAAATCAGTTGAACATGAGAAATATTTGTGCAGAACACTCATATCAAATTCAGAACAACATACTCAGTTGTATGTCATCTTACTTGCGAAATCATAAATTCAGAACATGGTATCATATTCAGTTTTGCTACTGGGAAAGGCTTGTTACACTTCAGTATGCACAATAGTACATGCTTTAACCTGTCAAATATGTGTTGTCATAAACAAAGAAAAAAAATGTATTTGATTTGCCATGGAACTGCTTGAAATTGAAGATATGGATGATGGTGCAGCACACAAATCAAATTAGCATCACAGCTTAAACCGAGGTCTGTTTACGATCAGTCTGAAACTCGACTCGATAGGCTGAATATACACAATGAAACACAAATTTCAGTGAGATTCTCAGATTCACAGAGGAAAGTTGCTTGGAACTTTAACTGGAAAAAGGATCAAAGTTGAACATGAACTGGGAAAACATTCTAAAAGTTCAGACTGGGCATGCTAGTCTGCTGCTGTTGAAAACTGCCTGTATAACCAGGACAGAAACAACAACTAAAACAGGGGATTACATCCAGTGATTAGCTTTCATCAAGGGGATAAATACCTCTGGTGTAACCGCTGCAGGCGCCATTGTACGGCTCGACCGATGTTCTTGATAATGTCGAGCTAGATGGGGATGGAGGTGATGGCAATGGACCACAATCTATCTGATTATCTGATTTTGGCACAATCGATTCAAAACACTCAGAAACTGGAGTACATGTTGACATAGTTGGTGACATAGGTGATGGCTCCAGAACACTTGATTCAGAATTTTTTTCTTTTTTTGAAGGTCGGTTATCAAAGTCCTCTTCAATGTTCTGTGTAATATTAAGTTACAGTGCTGTCATCTATTTTCTGCAATCAGAACAAAAATAAAAGGTAAACCTCCAACCATTAGAAGCATCATCTGACAGTAGCTTTGTTTTAAGGAGATGAAAATATTACAATCCAGTATGTAGAAGGCAAAAGTATATAGAGATAAAATTTACCAATACATATGTGCATGTTTAAAAATTCTAGAATGAGAAAGTAAATCATATCAGCAAATGTGGTCTACCACACAGCATAAAGGAACTCTGTTGATTAAGTAGCTATATATGCGCATGTCAAAATATTCTAGGCTGCAAAACCATAAAAACAGGAAAGTTCAAGACACACATTATGATCCATTACATGAGAATTAATATGATCTTTTTGACATTTTATTTATCCTACATCTTTGTGAGACCCGCGGACTCAGCGCAGAACCTAATTTTTTTTCCTACATTTACATTCTCAAACAGAACTGCATTTTTCTAGTTGTCAAAATACAGTGAGCAGTAATTTTTCGTAAACATCATGCCCTGTTGAATATAATTGAGACCCGTCCATCACTTATTTGTGAACTACTTTTGTTCTGGTCACCTATGTACTGAACTACTAAACACTCCTTACGAATTTACTCTGCTTCTTTCAAGTACAAACAAAATCCATTTATGTAGGAGTGCATGATGCGTTGCTTGTCAGTGAAATATAGTCTACTGTCGGCAATAGCTATATTTGCTGTAGTAAATTGACGATTTGACAAACATATGAGACCCATCAGATGCTTCAAAAGTACCTCAAAGTAGGTCTAGGCGACGGCTGATGGTCTTCCGGCAAAATCGGCGGAGGCGGTGGCAGATTGTCTTGCGGCGAAGTCGATGGAGACGATGGCGGTGAAGTCAAAGGAGACGATGGCTGCGAAGTCGACAGATATAGTATAAGACAATCATAAATTCGGCAAGGAGGAAGATCAGGGAATAGTAATGCGAATTATGCCACTATATATTTGAATTACATGGAGATCAATCACTCCAAAACCAAGTTTTCTGATATACAGACCGTTGTCTAGGCTTATTACATCAAAATGCACAGTTACCTAAAAAAGCAGTCCTATTTGTTCTTAGTTCTTTGAGTTGAACTTTTAGACATGGCATTTGATTTCTTGCATGGCTGATAACTATGATGATTGTGATTCTTGGCAATTCTAGTTTACTTCTCAGCTTGAAGAATATGCTCTCATCTTTTAAGGATAACCTTAATGTTCCTCACTATGCAATGATCCCAAAATATATACGAAAATGAGCATGTACTTCATGCTCTTCTAAATTTTCTTTCCCTGACAGAAGGGAAAACACCCAGCTTCTATTAGATAAAACAAAGTATTACAAGGTATATATGGAGAAAAGTGTCACAGTAATAGACGCATTGTACATGTACCAGGGCTCACATATGCAAACTAATATGAAGGGGATTCATACCTCCGGTGTAGTTGCCACAGGCAACATTGGACGGCTCAACGGATGTTCATTACTCATCTTAAGGGCCTGAAAAAAAATCAACTCCAAATCAAAATAAGCTTTTTGCAGACAGACATCAGTGTTGACTAAATCATAACTGTGAAAAAAATAGCTGATCATTCTTTTATTCTCTCAAGTGGCACCAGGCACTTAATTCTACTGAAAAATATGCAGATACACACTGGCCACATGCCTAGAGTAGTTAGCTCCACACAAACATTTGCATATAGGTCTTGAGCAACTGTAATGCAGTTTTGACAAATTGAGACATTGATTTAGCACAAAATATGTACATATACTTTATATGGGGCACTTATAAACATGCTACCAGGACAAAAACAAAATTAGTTACTAAGCAAAAAACATGGGTCTGTAACCCCAGAAACTACAGAGAGGAAAGTTGTTTACACATCCTAATCCTGTTTTGCTAGGTGCAGCTAGCATATCTATTCTGCAAAGCTAATTCTTAACTGAAGAAAAAGCATAACCTAGGTGCAGCTAGCATATCTATATTCTGCAAAGCTAATTGTTAACTGAAGAAAAAGCATAATCGAGCAAGGGGACAGAAATAGTAACTACAACAGGGGAGTCGAAAACATTTTAACATCATAAAAGCATGAAAAAAATATGGTCTTTGAGATCGTCATCTTAGGCACACAAATTTATGAGCCATACTGAGATACATAAGCATGCTTTATACACAATAGTATCGATGCATGCATGAGCAAAGTAGCTTATGTATGCAGTTCAAATTAAGTGAAGCAAGTTCATACAATAATTAGAAGGTTCAGTACAGTTCTCTGTTTCAAATTGTTTTTCTTGTGATGCGGCAAAGAAATTCTCCTACAGTTGCAAAAATCATTATTCATAGTTAAGACCAACAGTAGCAGGCACAAATTTAGGAAAAATACCACATGAATCTGAATTGAACCGTACATGATTCACAATCGCATCTAGGTACAAAACCAACAGTGGTCCTCCATCTAAGCAATCCACGAGTACACGTTGATCTCAAGATTACTAACTAAAACCACGTCTCGCAACAGTAAGAGAAGAAGACCATGACCACCAGTATCAAGTGCTGAAGAATCGTATTAGGTGTTTTACAATTACGGATAGTAGAAGAGCAGTGAAGTGGAAGCAAAGAGGCAACCAAAGCTTGCTATTCAGCTCATCTCCAGCAACAGCGGCAGCAAGGTGGCGTCAGTGACGGTCAGGTCAAGTTTTGACGAACTTCAGGCTCTAACGCGCCGTGGCGTAGCTTAGAGGGGATACATACCTCTCGTGTAGCCACCACAGGACTCGGCGGGCGTTCTTGTTCCTCCGGCGAACTCGGCGCTTCTTCCTCCAGCGAACTTGGCGGCGACATTGGATGTTTGGTCAAAAATTGCAATTTCGACGGGATGATGGAGATTATGGTCGAAAGGCAAAACCAGATGGAGATTCCGGCCGAGGACCCTTGCTTCTTATAGCAGCCAATCAAATCCGGGTCGGGCACTACATCAATTTGTGTTGGAGAAGGACACGGCCGGCCTCCAATTTTCCATCCAAATCACGACAGGAGCAGCGGAGGTTGAGAAGGATACCACGGAGGAGGCCAGAGAGGACTGGCGGCCGGCGCCGGCGGCCGGCGTACCATCCTCCATGAACGCCCACGGCGTCCACCTTCTCCTCCGCCTCGGCTGTAGCCATGCAGCAAGCCCACGGCGTCCGCCTTCTCCTCCGCCTCGTCTGTAGCCGCACCCATGGCGTCCGCCTTCTCCTCCGCCTATGGCGTCCGCCTTCTCCTCCGCCACGGCTAGCCGTCCGACGAAGGCGCCGCCCCTCACCTGCTCGTGCTCCGCCGTCGCTGCCTTCGCTGGAAAGGGACGAGTTTTGGAAAAGATGAATCAGGGACCGCGGACTGAATATCGAATAAACGTAGGGTCTTTTTTGTAAAACCGAAGCGTTTTCCCATATTCACTAAAGAAAGGACTGCGCGTTTTCAATCCGTGCTTTATTATTAGAAATATATATATATATATATATACTAGTAAGTTTGCACGTGCAACGCACGCCTGAACTACCACCAAACAAATACCAAAATAATTGTATAATTTTACATCTTTTTCAATCATTATACAAGTTTTTGAACCAATAATATTGATTGTTGGGCTGAAAAACAAAATAAATCACATTGACGAACTGAACCAATCATCACTATCATTGTCAAGTCCATGCTCTCGGTAGTCCAACAACTCATCCAAAGATGATAACTTAAGGGCTTGTAAAAAAAATGTAATCTTCATTGCAAGAATACAGTAATGTTCAAATATACAAAATCTTCCGAACATCAAAAGAGAAAAAATACTACCATATGCTCCATGTATCCATCATTTTTTTTCATATGTACAGTGATGAACTTCCATAAAACAAAACAAATAAAAAGGAAAACTATCAACCAATAATCAATCAAAAACAGTGCCTGAATTGCAGGGTATAACCTGAGCTTTCCCTTGGTTAGTACCTACAGCTCGGTGAAAGCCACGCTCCATCCAACTAATAACTGAACAAATAAGTATCATCCAAATCTCATGGCTCATTTTTGTGGTGCATTTATAAGCGGAAAACGTTACTTGTACAGCCACTCCTCGGTCTAAAGCAATAAGATGGGGATCAGCGCCACTATAGATCCTCTAAAATGCCACAGACCCAATCTTTAGTTTAGGCTGAGGATACTTGACGTCTCTTTGTTCGGCACCGCTCTGAGCCTTACTGGATTTAGTCCTAAGATCTAAAATTAATAATCCGGGAATAATTCCTATTAGCCTAGCACCAAGAGCAAAGGCATGTGTACGTGAAAATCTTGTGAATGAAATTGATAAACTAATTTGCACCAATTAATGCACGCCATGTCACAAATAAATGGTTAAGTGCCACGTCCAAAAATACCATTTGGTAGAAGTATGCCCCTAACATGAAAACGCAAAACATTAGATGATATTTCTCCCAAAGCTTTTGCTTGTTTTATGAATAGGAAGTTAAGGATATCTCGAGCATGGTGTTATACCACATCACAGAACACATTTTCAAGCGCAATTTGGCACAGTTTTGTGACACCACTCAAACTGAAAGTGTAAGAAAATGTAACCAAAGTACACCACCAATGCACAATTTTCAAGTGCAATTTGGCACAGTTTTTCAAGTATAACTTTTACAACAAGCATAAGTGAATCGTCTCAATTTTTGAAATTTAATGATGGCTCGACTAAAAAAGTGCTTCTTGATCTGGCACCACTTCTCTGAAAAATTTCCTTTCCATTCAGCTAACCATGACATATTTGACTGAACTTGATGTCTGCAAGTAGAAATAAAGTGCATATAGGACTTAACCTTTGTGTTTGCCCTAATAAGATAGCATCATGCATCTGTTCATTTGATCAGCAGAGGGGTGTCCCTGGAGCCTAGAGCACCACGGCTGCAGCACATGTCACTGCACAAATGGAGTAGTGGTGCTGATCAGACAGAAGCATAAGCAAGGTACTGAGAAAGAGGAGGTCGAACTGAGTGAATGACGCAGACATAGAAGGCAGGAATACCTCGACCATCTCCTCTGGAATCCATCTGCCTTCCCACCATGGATCCACGTTCCACCGTAGTGCCACAGCTGCTGGCGAACGAGCATCGCTGCAGCCGTTGTGCTGCTAATCGATGGCTGCCTGGTGCCCCCAACGTCGTCTCCTTCCCTCATGAGGCGTCGGCCGACGGCAACAATGACGTGGCGGCGGGCGGTGGTGAAGCAGCCGGCGGGATCTGCGGCGGGCGGGTCTCGCACGGGGATCCGGCAGAGTTGCGGTGGTCGAGGGAAGCAGCGCAGATCGCGAAACGATAGGGGGGCTCCGCGCCGCCATGCTGCGGGCGCAGGCGTGACTGTTCGTGGGCAGCGGCGGGTGGGGAGGTGCATGACCAGGCCTGACGAGGCGTGGCGCCTGTTCATCGGCGGGCATGTGTGCACCGCGCCAAGGGTGCTTGCTGGGCGGCGCAGACGGGGTGGCGCGTGCAAGGACGACGATGAGGGTAGTTGGAAGATGAGGGAAGATAGGGACGACAAGCGGGACGCGATGACGGGATTCGTCCGGAGAAATCGCGTCCGCAGTTCCGCACTCCACAACAGCCAGATATTTACTGGACGTCCCACGTCCATAAATCAAGAAACACTACGTTTAATCTTCACGTCCATAAATCAAGGAACATTACGTTTAATCTTCCTTTTTTTACCACTAAATCCTCAGAGAATAAATCCTCCTCGCGAATTCTCCGGACGCGGCCGCGCGGAACTTTTCACTCGTTGGCAGAGTTTCGTCCGCGTGTGGTAATTGCTACAGGTACTTTCGGTGTTGGTTAGTTTTTATATTGACGATTAGATCTAATCAAATGGGTCTAATCGTGTGGTGGTAATTCTTTTTCACTGTTCTATGTACATGTGGTGGGGTGTGTTTAGCGAAGAATATGTTTGCTTGTTTAATAGTAGTATATATATATATATATATATATATATATATATAGTGTTACTATTCATCACCCAGGGTGCAGAATAAGTTATTTTTCACCCGAGATAATCTTATGATCATTTCATAATTAAATTACGTTTGGAATTCAAATAGTTACATTTTTATTGATTCACTAGGTAAATTTTGACACAAGAAAATAAAAATATAGGTCATAAGACAAGAAAATTTACAGTTTATGTGTATTTTAGACAATGTTTTTACGTTTGTAATTTTACATAACATAAAATATTTTTATGGCGATTATATATTTTCTCACGGTCCCTTTTTCTGTCGGAAATAAGACAAAACTTACGAAATGTAAAATTACGGTGCATTGATGGTAAAATAGAGGGAGGTGAAGAATAACTATTCCTCATCCAGTGTGACGAATAGCGTCTATTCTGATAACACTTCCGCACTGCACTCTTAACGCAAGTGCAAGTCATTGTTTGAACCAAGTGTGCTGCAGTACTGAGGCGAGTGAACTTCCCGTGGCAAAAAATTGAACGCAGTTTTTTTCTGGTACTGTTTTCGCTCTAGTTTTTTAACCGTTTGTCGGAACGAGGCGTGTAATATATCGTTGAAAAGGTATGGATTAGGCGCAAATTCGCCATGTTGAATACTTTTCGAGATTCCTCACGGTTTAAGAGCAGTTTTGAAAATGGTGCGGCCCACAACGAGTGGCAGCGAGCATTTTTTTCTAAACCGCTCGTCGGAATGAAGCAAATGATACACCGATCGTCGAGGCGCATCTTTTTCATATCTATTTCTTTCTCTAATTCGTTACGGTTTAAGAGCAGTTTCAAATTTATTAAATCGTGAAATTCTGTTTTTCAATTTTTTTCAAATTTTGGGTATTGTTTTCGCTCTAGTTTTTTAACCGTTTGTCGAAACGAGGCGTGTAATATGTCATTGGAAATCTATGGACAAGGCGCAACTTTCATATGTAGAAATGGTTTTGAGATTCCTTACAGTTTTAAGTTAATTTTGAAAATCGTGTGGCAGACGACAAGTGGCAGCGGCCGTTTTTTGCGAAATTTTTACAAACCGGTCGTCGAAATGATTCAAATGATATGTCGTTGGAAAGATATCGACGGGACGCAACTTTTTCATGTAGAACACTCTCTCTAATCCTTATGGTTTAAGAGCAGTTTTAAATTTACCGAAATGCGGATACTCTGTTTTTCGCGACACCCAAATCGACGAGGGTACTTCATCCGACTGAAACCGCACCGCATCGGATGAAAAACCGCACTGCATCAGACGTGTTAGAGAACTGCATGGTTTATTTTATTCAATGTAATTTCTTTAAGGACGAGAAATTGGAGTGCACTTCACATCGGGTGTAAATGAACCACAACACTATCAAGAAGTGAACCACATTACTTTTTTTTTACTTCCGTAACATTTTTTTGCACTTACGGGATGAACAACATCATACGGCCGACCGCACTGCTTCAGAATGAAAACCGTACTGCAACGAACAGGCAAGCGAGCTGCATAATTTCTTTTGTCGGACGAAAATTTTTCTCAGACAAAGAAGTGAAGTGCGCTTCACATCACGCACAAGTGAACCACATCAAGCGAAAAATGGACCGAGACACAAGTTTAAGTGTACCGTATGATTTTTCTTTGTCTTTTTCTAACTTGTTTCACAGGGTTAAGTGGATCATATTTGTCAATGTTAGTGTGCTGCATCATGCGGGAAAACGCACTACAATGTCATCATAGAGGATTGCACGCGATTCTTTTTGTTATTATTTTAAAATGAAAAGAAATGCGTAGTACAGCGGAACGAACCTCTAAAAGTCAAAAAAAGTGCATGGTATAGTGAAGCGAACCTCTCCACACAATAAAACTGAAACCTCTCGGTGGACAAAAGTGAACATCTCGACACATTCTTTTTGCATGTCCAATCTATTTTGAGGAACTAAAACTTGGATACAACAACAGTGCACTTCATTTTCATGCTTTTTTGCATTGTACAGGAACATAGCCCCCGGATCGGCTACCACGCCAAACACACACATATACACAAAACCATCATGAGCACACTGTACTGCAGTGGGGATGGCATCAACAACAACCAAAACAAACTTCATTGCAGGAACCTACCCCGGCAAACTGCAAAACCACACGAGGCTGCAACCCAACTGCGGTGCACAAAAAGGAACATGTAATCTTTTATAGATGACTCCTTTACAAAGAGAAATTCAAATCAATCGGGGGGGGGGGGGGGGGGGGGGGGGGGGTCCCTGTTGACCCGAGTGTTCCTTGCTGAGGAACTGCAAGACCTGAAACACAAGAATAGAGAATAGCAAAACTGCACTGAAAATTTGTTTCACAAACGGGAAATTGAGCGTGCGTCGAATTGCAGAGTAGTCGTTTTGGTGACCAAAATTGAGGCACGCATGGGTTGTACTGACCAACAAAGTCAGCAGGATGCTCACACTAGCCCTCATCAAAGAAGGGGAGGGAGGTGGGTACGGGGAAGGAAGAGAGGACTGGTTGGGCGGCGCGGTGTACCCAGGAGGTCGTGCTTTTCCATACTATTTGCTTGCTCCTTCGACGGCATGTTTGCCTGCTCCTTTGGTGGGCACTGCACGCCGCATGCATAGGTGGACTGCAACAATCGCTCTGCGAGCTGCACAAACATCAGTAGGAGAGCTACACGCAACAAGCCAATGGGCTGCACTGGGTCATCCTGAGCCCGTCGCCGGTCATGCTCTCCGTGGGCGGAGGAGGCCATACTGTCGATTGCTAGGAGCTCAGCGCCTCCCCTTTTTTGCATATCCAGATTCAGCCACTACCAGCTCCCCTGACCTCCCGACGTGTCGGTGTGCAGTGCAGTGGCCCTCGACGTGCAGTGCATCGGCCATTAAGGTGCAGGGCGGCCGCAAACCCTGTGCGCCAGTGCTGAAGGAGATGGCTGGAGAGGGAAGTGGGGGAGAGGCTGGGAAAGATTCTCTGTCGCCGCTCCACCTCGATCCGGGCCACGGACGGCCGGATTCGTTCCCGGGGAGCCCGCGGAGACAGGGGCGGAGGGGAAGTGGTGGCGCTCGTCGGTCCTCCCACCTGGTCACCACGCGTCGGAGGGAGCAGTGCAACGGTGGGGCGCGGCGCGGGGAGGGAAGCGGCGCGGGGAGGAAGGCGGTGCGGCGGCGGGGAAGGGAGGCGGCGCGGAGCGGGAGGAGGGAGGCGGCGAGGCGGCGCGGAGCGGGAGGGAGGTGGTGCGGCAGCGCGCTGGCAGGAGGAGGTCGTGGGGAGCACGCGGAGGAACCTCGCTGGTGTCAAATCGGAAGTCCTGCACTGGGACCGGCCCTCCTGGAGCCCGCGTGTGTGGGTTGGACTAAGGAGGAGCGACGGATCTGGCGCAAATCCGGCGACCACCAAGGCGAGGTCCGGCCTTTGGGGTGGGGGAAGGCAGGGTGAGGGAGAAAGAAGGTGGGGAAGCAGGTGATGGTGGAGTAGGCCGCCGCAGTGGTGGTGGTGGTCGGCGGGGCTGGGGGAAGGGTGGGTGGGAAGGGGAGGGGCGGCGGCGCTCTAGGCCGCTCCCGCGGTAGAAGGCAGGGAGGGGAGGGCCGGCGGCACTCCAGGCCGCTCCCGCGGTAGAAGGTGGGGAGGGAAGAGGCGGTGGCGTTCGGGTGTGGTGTTATCAGAATAAAAAGTTTTGGTGTGTAGAATAAGGTCTTAAGAAGTGTTATTAGAATAAACTCACCCTATATATATATATATATATATATATATATATGAAAGGTGCTTTTAATTCAAACCATCCACTTAGTTAATCATTTAATTATGTTCTGTTTGTGAAGTTACTACTTAGGCGGGGGTAACTAATAACACTAAAATTATAGGTCGTTACATATATGATAATAAATCTGGTTCTCTTATCATGCATCATGTAGGCTTGTACCAACATTTTCTGTGATGCCCACAAGAATACCATATCTGCACCCAATTATTTCTTGCTATCACCCACATTGGGCGTAGCTTTATTTTGGTGCATATTTTCATCGTAATAGTCATGTTCCAATATCCTAGCGATCAAGGAAATAAAGTGCATCAAGTCTAGTATGACAACACCTCAAATGGTCCTTCTCTTGTTTCCTATACAATGCTGCATCAAGGATCAGGGCAATGGTCACAAAGATGAAGCAACAATGTAAATACATTCAAATTTACTTACAAGTATGCCTTCAAATAATTCTGGAACTACTTGAATGCAAAAACTATACTAATTGTGTTCCGAAAGATTCAAAATCACTATTAGTATATGCACATGAATCAGTTCACACAAGAATCGTCTTTTTACAGAAACTTCTCACTCCATACACAAAATTTACATATTCATATGCTCACTTCAAATTGACATGAATTTATAGAAACTTTTCACTCCATACACACATGGATGGACAATGTAACTCATATGTGCTCAGATTGATCAGCAAAGCCATGGACATAGAACTCCTCTTCTGATGATTCAGGGCAGTGGAACTGAGATTGTTCCAACAAGTATGCATCCAGCAGGAGTAGTCTGATCTTCGGTCCCAACCGATGGTTGCACAATAGCAGAGTTTTGTTCTGCAGGTGGAGTCAGATCTGCGGTCCCAACCAGATGCAAAGTAGCAGAGCTTTGGACGTTTTGACTCTCTTGATATATAGCTGCAGAGCCTCGGCCTTTGGCAAACGAACCAAATAAACACGCAGATAGGTACAGTGCCCCTTGGCAAATAACTACGCAGATAGGTACAGTGCCCCTTGGCAAATAACTAGCCAATAAAAGATGTTTATTGTTGGTAACAGGTTTGGGTGCAGGGTCGTCGGATACCCATCTCTTAGTTCCCGGCCAAAAAGGCGCAATGTGGAGAGTAGCACCCGTGCAATCGAGGTAGGCATCTGTAAGTTTCCGGTGACCATGCCAACTCCTAGAATAAGCAACAACAATGCTGATGTAATGGTATTGGTGATTGATCCAAAAGTACATGCCCATTCCACCACCAGACTGATGAGTAATGAGAGTTCGATCCAGTATCCAACATCTCCATCCGGACTTTGCAACCCGCTGACTGCGAGAACCAAGGTGGCTAATGATTTGGGCACATCAATATATTTATTAAGGGCGTCGTTAACAGCCGGAAGTCCCAATAGAAATGCAGGCTCAGCAGACAAGCATACTGTTGTGGCCACTTTAATCACACGAACCAGTTTTCGGCAACTAGTACTGTTTATCAAATGGATAACATTAATGGGCTTCAAATTGATCAGCAATACGGCCAGAGACTGGAGCAAGACATCAGTGATGATGGGTATAAGCATATGCACCAACTTCTTCTTCCATACCTTATGCATGGCTCGTCCGGTTAGAATAAAGAGCACAATAAGCAGAAAGGAAAGTACCGGCCCCTGATTGTGACGCAGCTGCCGAGGTACACGAAACGGTATGAACCTCAGGAAGATTAGTATTACAGCCAGAGCAATTCTAAGCAATCCACGAAGTGTGAATGGACAGTAGGTGATGATCCTCTCGGATAAGCAGGTAAGAACCAATGTAGTATAAAACACTGTCCGATCCTGGAGTAACCAGCGCCGTATGGGCACCGGCACGGAGTTGATGGCCCACATAGTCTCGAAGAAGGACTTGCTCAATGTATTGCCCTTTGTAAACATCCTGTTGAAACAAAGTGTTAGCTAATATATTATTATTATTATTATTATTATTATATAATTAAAAAAGAGGCAAAAAAGATATAAACCAGACAAAAAAGAGGCACGGCAAATGAAGTGATACTATTATTTAAAATTTCAGACTAAATTGAGTGAGTGATACTATTATTTAAGTGAATTCTCACAAATGTGCACCATAATCACATAGTCTCACACAAACCTAAAAATTCAGACTAAATTGAGTGGGAGATATATTATATAAGTGAATTCTCACAAATTTTTCAAGAGATGTTTTTTCGATGAAGGAGACAACAATGGATGATGGGTGGAGAGTAGAGGAGAATCTAAAATTTAGGACGAAACTCTATAGTTCTGCATGGCTAACCACGTAAATACTGTCTAGGTTCTTTTAACATACCAAGACCCGCAGCCCAATACAATTAACGGACATATTTTCACAAAGACTGTCTAGTTGTGAACGATACTACTATCTGAACATGCTTACTATATTCCGTAAAAGGATGATTCATTAATGGAGTCGTTCAGGCAACAAATAAATTAGCTTGCAAAGCACGCGGGGCTCTCTATGACGACTTTGAGTAGAGGAGATGGGATGCTCTAGTGGTAAGATGTATTTGATCGGCTACAAACATCGTCTAATGAGTATGATCAACCCAGCTACTAACAAATGGGCGGAGCAAATTAGGTAGTAAACAAAAAAGATCAGGTTACCTGAAGGCCTCAATGAGAATGATGGTGGCTGCACACCAAAAGTCGCCCGGCTTCAGGAGTATGGAAAACCCACCGAGGACAACCACCGTCGCCCAAAGAAACGCCAGCGTACCCGTAGCATCTCCCGCCCATTCAAGGAAGACCATGCACCGCCTAAGAATGTCCCGCTTCTCGCCGCTGCTCCTCCGCTGCTCGCCGCTGCTCCTCTGCTGCTCGCCGACCTCCCCGAACGCCGCCATGCTTGTCATCTGAGCGGTAGTGATGAGGAAAGCTCAATTGTAGAGGAAGGATCAGAGCCCCGCGCGCGCCCTCCTATATATATAGGTCGGAGAGACAACGTGCGGAAGAAAAACACACGGCGCCGCGCATGGTTACTTTCAAGTCTTATTTTTTTTTCTGCTACACATTGAGCTTTTTCACGAAATTTCCGTGTGCTCGACGTATACTTGAACTGGTTGTTGCTTGGACTAACCTAGTACTGCTAGTTCGTGACCATAACCACGTCATGATGCTCTGCATGCTGGAAATGCATGCCTAGTCATGTAGCAAAAGTTGTATCTGGTACATGTGTGCATGCCATTGTTGGAATAATCTTAAGTGTGTGTTGAGTACTAGGGTCTGGTTAGGTCTTGCCTTGTCAGAGTCCAAATTGTGATCAAGGTATCCGTGTGGTTTGGTCTGGAACGTGCTGCCAGCTACTATTAGTGTCTGAGCTGCAATCAAGTCAGTGAGACTTAATTTGGCGCATGAGGTGCCTCTTTTTCCAAATCAACAAAATAATTCTAGTCACGCTAAGCTAAGAAGCCTCCACGAAGCTGCATAATGCATGCGCGTGAAGTGCCTTTGTTCGAATCGGCAAAATGACTTGTAGCCACGCTAAGCTAAGCTAAGAACCTCTACAAAGCTGCATAATGCATAGTGGGGAAGCAGGACCTTCTTGCCACGTGGAGGTTTTTTTGTCGTCAGGTTTCCTTTACAGTTTGTGAATTGGTACATGCTTAGATTATCCTTTATAGAGCTGAATGTTCGTGAGAATTGTAATTATCTGACTTCTCTTAGTCGAACTACTTTGTGCCAATGTCGTCACCGCCTTCTTAGGACGGCTCTTGCTGAAAATGGTATTTTGCTAACCACGTCTTCAACGATGCCTCTAAATGCCAATCTTTTTTTTTGCGATGGTATAAATGCCAATCTTGATGCCGGATACCCCGTTTGGGGCTTGGGTATGTGTTAATATAGCGGTGGAAAAGCCCACCGGTGGCGCATACTCACGCGTTTGGCTACCGAATCCCGGAAAAGTATCCAGGGGCGGGAAACACGGTTACCATGATTACCGCAAAATACCGACCAAATACCGCTTGAAATTTTTAAACGAAATTTGAATTCAAATATTTGGGTCTGAGTCAAATAGCAACAGATATAGATCTATTCACAAACCTTAACATGGTGTAGTGGTTGTTTCCTCAGCTCCACACTTACAGCTCTGGTGCGTTGCTGGTCTTGAGTTCTAATCCTCCGGATGTCTTTGTTTTTTAAGTTCCGTTGTATATATATCCATATACTAGCAAAAGGGCCCATGTGTTGCAATGAGAAAAAATCATAACCTTCAATGGCCAAGATCACGTTTTGCTGCATCCCAGAGACACTATCACTCTCAATTTCGTGAAATCATGAACAATTCTTGAAATCATAAACATTTTTTAAAACTCGTGAACATTTTTCAAATTAGTGAACACTTTTACAAATTTTCGAACAATTTATAAGACCAAGAACTTTTTTTGAATTCATCAACATTTTATACTATTTGCAAACATTTTCTTAATATTATGAATATTTTTAAAACAATTTTCTTCAATCGGCGAACATTTCTAGAATCGACGAATATTTTTTAGGAAATTGGCGGATCAATTCTTCAAATTCACAAATATTTTTTTATTTAACAAACATTTTTTGAAATGGGGGATCATTTTTTGAATCAGCGAACATTTTATTGATGAATAAACTATTTTTTAAGTCACGAACAGATTTTGAATTTTTAGGATATTTTTCCATTAATGAAAATTTTCAAATTCGCAAATTTTTGTTCAATTTCATTAACACTTTTTAATACACGAACTTTAAAAATAATCATGAATATTTTTTGACTTTCTGAACATTTGTTTTCAAAATTTCAAACATTTTTTGAGTAAGCGAACATTATTTTACAAAATCGTGAACATTTTTCGAATCCATAAACACATTATGATTTATTAAAAAATGAAAATTCTAATTTTTTTAAAATTTCTAAACTTTTTTGAATAGCCAAATTATTTAAAGTAGAAAAAAGAAAAGAAATGAAAAGAAACATAAAAAACAAAAGTTAATTTTTTTTGGTATTTTTGTTGTATAGATTGAAAAGTAAAGATTGCAAAATAAAATAGATCGGAAACTTATATGATGGAAGATAGACCCGGGGGCCATAGGTTTCACTAGTGGCTTATCTCAAGATAGCATAATTATTACGCTGGGTGAACAAATTACTGTCGAGCAATTGATAGAAAAGTGCATAGTTATGAGAATATCTAGGCATGATTATGTATATAGGCATCACGTCCGCGACAAGTAGACCGAAACGATTCTGCATCTACTGCTAATACTCCACACATCGACCGCTATGCAGCATGTATCTAGAGTATTAAGTTCATAAGAACAGAGTAACGCATTAGGCAAGATGACATGATGTAGAGGAATAAACTCAAGCAATATGATATAAACCCCATCTCTTTATCCTTGATTTCAAAAATACAATGCGTGCCTTGCTGCCCCTGCTATCACTGGGAAAGGACACCGCAAGATTGAACCCAAAGCTAAACACTTCTCCCATTGTAAGAAAGATCAATCAAGTAGGCCAAATCAAACTGATAATTCGAAGAGACTTGCAAAGATAACAAATTATACATAAAAGAATTCAGAGGAGATTCAAATATTGTTCATAGATAATCTTGATCATAAACCCACAATTCATCGGATCTTGACAAACACACCGCAAAAAGAATTACATCGAATAGATTGTTGGGGAACGTAGCAGAAATTCAAAATTTTCCTACGTGTCACCAAGATCGATCTATGGAGAAACCAGCAACGAGGGGAAGGAGAGTGCATCTACATACCCTTGTAGATCGCTAAGCGGAAGCGTTCAAGAGAACGGGGTTGAAGGAGTCGTACTCGTCGTGATCCAAATCACCGATGATCCTAGTGCCGAACGGACGGCACCTCCGTGTTCAACACACGTACAGCCCGGTGACGTCTCCCATGCCTTGATCCAGCAAGGAGAGAGGGAGAGGTTGAGGAAGACTCCATCCAGCAGCAGCACAACGGCATGGTGGTGGTGGAGGAGCGTGGTGATCCAGCAGGGCTTCGCCAAGCACCGCGAGATATGAGGAGAAAGAGAGGGGTAGGGCTGCGCCAAGATAGAGAGGAACCCGTGTGTTGTGGGCAGCCCAAACCTCAAGTATATATAGGGGAAGGGGAGGGGCTGCGCCCCCACCTAGGGTTCCCTCCCTAGGGGTGGCGGCAGCCCCCTAGATCCCATCTAGGGGCGGCCAAGGGGAGGGGAGAGGGGGAGGCGCACCAGGGTGGGCCTTAGGGCCCATCTGCCCTAGGGTTTGCCCCCCTTCCCACTCCCTTGCGCCTTGGGCCTTGGTGGGGGGGCGCACCAGCCCACCTGGGGCTGGTCCCCTCCCACACTTGGCCCATGCATCCCTCCGGGGCTTGTGGCCCCACTTGGTGGACCCCCGGGACCCTCCCGGTGGTCCCGGTACGTTACCGATAAAACCCGAAACTTTTCCGGTGACCAAAACAGGACTTCCTATATATAAATCTTTACCTCCAGACCATTCCGGAACTCCTCGTGACGTCCGGGATCTCATCCGGGACTCCGAACAACATTCGGTAGCCACATACAAACTTCCTTTATAACCCTAGCGTCATCGAACCTTAAGTGTGTAGACCCTACGGGTTCGGGAACCATGCAGACATGACCGAGACGTTCTCCGGTCAATAACCAACAGCGGGATCTGGATACCCATGTTGGCTCCCACATGCTCCACGATGATCTCATCGGATGAACCACGATGTCAAGGACTTAATCAATCCCGTATACAATTCCCTTTGTCTATCGGTACGATACTTGCCCGAGATTCGATCGTCGGTATCCCGATACCTTGTTCAATCTCGTTACCGGCAAGTCTCTTTACTCGTTCCGTAACACATCATCCCGTGATCAACTCCTTGATCACATTGTGCACATTATGATGATGGCCTACCGAGTGGGCCCAGAGATACCTCTCCGTTTACACGGAGTGACAAATCCCAGTCTCGATTCGTGCCAACCCAACAGACACTTTCGGAGATACCTGTAGTGTACCTTTATAGCCACCTAGTTACGTTGTGACGTTTGGCACACCCAAAGCACTCCTACGGTATCCGGGAGTTGCACAATCTCATGGTCTAAGGAAATGATACTTGACATTAGAAAAGCTTTAGCATACGAACTACATGATCTTTGTGCTAGGCTTAGGATTGGGTCTTGTCCATCACATCATTCTCCTAATGATGTGATCCTGTTATCAATGACATCCAATGTCCATGGTCAGGAAACCGTAACCATCTATTGATCAACGAGCTAGTCAACTAGAGGCTTACTAGGGACATGGTGTTGTCTATGTATCCACACATGTATCTGAGTTTCCTATCAATACAATTCTAGCATGGATAGTAAACGATTATCATGAACAAGGAAATATAATAATAACCAATTTATTATTGCCTCTAGGGCATATTTCCAACAGTCTCCCACTTGCACTAGAGTCAATAATCCAGTTCACATCGATATGTGATTAACACTCAAGGTCACATCCCCATGTGACTAACACCCAAAGAGTTTACTAGAGTCAATAATCTAGTTCACATTACCATGTGATTAACACTCGATGAGTTCTGGGTTTGATCATGTTATGCTTGTGAGAGATGTTATAGTCAACGGATCTGAACCTTTTAGATCCGCGTGTGCTTTACAAACCTCTATGTCATCTCCTAGATGCAGCTACCACGTTCTATTTGGAGCTATTCCAAATAATTGTTCTACTATACGAATCCAGTTTACTACTCAGAATAATCTGGATTAGTGTCAAAGTTTGCATCGACGTAACCCTTTACGACGAACTCTTTTACCACCTCCATAATCGAGAAAATTCCTTAGTCCACTAGTTACTAAGGATAACTTTGACCGCTGTCCTGTGATCCATTCTTGGATCACTCTTGTACCCCTTGACTGACTCATGGCAAGGCACACTTCAGGTGTGGTACACAGCATAGCATACTGTAGAGCCTATGTCTTAAGCATAGGAGACGACCTTCGTCCTTCCTCTTTCTTCTGCCGTGGTCGAGCCTTAAGTCTTAACTTCATACCTTACAACTCAGGCAAGAACTCCTTCTTTGACTGATCCATCTTGAACACCTTCAAGATCATGTCAAGGTATGTACTCATTTGAAAGTACCATTAAGCATTTTGATCTATCCTTATAGATCTTGATGCTCAATGTTCAAGTAGCTCAATCCAAGCTTTCCATTGAAAAACACTTTCCAAATAACCCTATATGCTTTCCAGAAATTCTACGTCATTTCTGATCAACAATATGTCAACAACATACATTTATAAGAAATTCTATAGTGCTCCCACTCACCCTTTTGGAAATACAAGTTTCTCATAAACTTTGTATAAACCCAAAATCAAAGCATACATTCCAACTCCGAGATGCTTACTCCAGTCCTTAGAAGGATTGCTGGAGCTTTGCATACTTGTTAGCATCTTTCAGGATTGACAAAACCTTCCGGTTGTATCACATACAACCTTTCCTCAAAAATCGTCGAGGAAACAATGGTTTTTGGCATCCTATCTGCAAGATTTCATAAATAATGCAGTAATTGCTAATATAATTCCAACAGACTCTTAGCATCGCTATGAGTGAGAAAGTCTCATCGTAGTCAACTCCTTGAACTTGTCGGAAAACATCTTAACGACAAGTCAAGCTTTCTTAATGGTGATACTTGACGTCCACTCCTCGTGGCCACCTCGTCGCTTCCTTGACGTCCACTCCAAGTCTTATGGATTGTGTTTGTTCCAAAAACGATTCTCCCGAAGGTCTCATTCCGTTTGGACTCCGTTTGATATTCCTTTTCTGCGAAACACTGAAATAGGCAAAAAAAACTGCAATTTGCACTGGGCCTCCGGTTAGTAGGTTAGTCCCAACAAAAGGGAGAAGATAGTCTCACATCAACTAGGCGTATCAACGGGCTATGGAGATGCCCATCAATAGATATCAATGTGAGTGAGTAGGGATTGTCATGCAACGGATGCACTAGAGCTATAAGTGTATGAAAGATCAACAAAAGAAACTAAGTGGGTGTGCATCCAACTTGCTTGCTCACGAAGACCTAGGGCAATTTGAGGAACCAAGGGCAAACAGCGATGTTGACCACTTTGGGACAGCAACGGAGGAAGAGATGGAGGCTGACTTAATGAGGGTAGATGCCATGGAGGATCAAGAAGTCACTTCTCGCTTCCGAGTTGGGTTCACGATGGGGGAACTACAGAGCTCAGCAATTCCAAACTTGGTCATCCCTTCCAATGCTAGATTTATTTCTTATGAAAATATGAAGAGGAGTGTCACTTGTTCTCCCGCAGCTATGCAACACCCTTGGGTGCAAGGAGCTTTAGCCGTCACAGGAAAGCTTCGGAAGGAAATAATGGAACTCAAGCAGCAAGTCAATAAGCTCGAGGAAGAGAACCGTATCGTGAGGGGAATCATCGCCAAGAACATTACACCAACAACAAAGGAGACACAATCACATGGGTATGGGCACTCCCCTTGGCAACTGCCAAGCTTGGGGGAGGTGCCCCGGTATCGTATCACAATCACATCTCCTATCTTTACCGTTTTCTTAGTTTGATCCTATTAGTATTATCTTGATCTAGTAGAATAAATTTTATGGCATGATCTAGTTCCGAGTTTTGCTTTATGATCTCTCTTTGTAATCGAGTCCGTGAGTTATATAATAAAGATTAGTGTTGAGTCAAGGGCTTGATGATTTTGCTATGACTTAAGTGATAAAATAAAAGAAGAGAGAAAAAGAATAAAAAAAAGAAACAAAGAGTTCATATTGATCTTACTGAGAGTAATGACTTCACTTAGGAAGAGTATGATGATTAAAAGTTGTTGGGAGTTGGCAGACAGAGCTTTGGTCATCGTTGCAATTAATAGGAAGTAATAAGGAAAGAGAGGTTTCACATATAGATATATTATCATTGACATCTTTTATGATTGGAAGCACTCATTAAAATATGACATGCTAAAGAGTTGATGTCGGACAAGGAAGACAACTTAATGAGTTATGTTCTCTTATGTCTGAGATAAAGTATGTTGTCATGGATCCTCTAACATGTTGAGCTTGCCTTTCCCCCTCATGCTAGCCAAATTCTCAGCACTAAGTAGAGATACTACTTGTGCTTCCAAATACCCTTAAACTAGTTTTGCCATGAGAGTCCACCATATCTACCTATGGATTGAGTAAGATCCTTCAAGTAAGTTGTCATCGGTGCAAAGCAATAAAAATTGCTCTAAATATGTATGATTGATTGGTGTGGGAGAAATAAGCTTTATACGATCTTGTGATGTGAAAGTAATAAAAGCGACGGACTGCATAATAAAGGTTCATATCACAAGGGGCAATATAAAGTGACGTTCTTTCGCATTGAGATATTGTGCATCCAACCATAAAAGCGCATGGCAACCTCTGCTTCCCTCTGCGAAGGGCCTATCTTTTATTTATCCTCTACCTTATACAAGAGTCACGGTGATCTCCACCTTTTCTTTTTCATTTTATCCTTTGACAAGCCCAGCATGTTGGAAAGAACCTGACATATATATCTAATTGGATGTAGGGGAGCATGAATTGTTATTGTTGACATTACCCTTGAGGTAAAAGGTTGTGGGGCAAGACTATAAGCCCCTATCTTTCTATGTGTCCGATTAAAACTCCGTAACCACAAGTATTGCATGAGTGTTAGCAATTATGAAGGACTAGATGATAGTTGAGTATGTGGACGTGCTTTTAAGCTATGACATAGACTCTTTCCGATGTTATGATAAATTGCAATTGCTTCAATGACTGAGATTATAGTTTGTTGGTGCTCAATAAGGTTTCTGATTCATACTTTTTGCATTGTGAATAGATCATCACTTGAACATAAGTAATCATATGACAATATCTATAATTGTTGCTGTTAAGAGAATAATCATGATGCCTTCATGTCCATATCTTATTTTTATCGACGCCTCTACCTCTAAACATGGGGACATATTTATTGTTATCGGCTTTTCGCTTGAGGACAAGCGAGGTCTAAGCTTGGGGGAGTTGATACGTCCATTTTGCATCATGCTTTTATATCGATATTTATCGCATTATGGGCTGTTATTTCACATTATGTCACAATACTTATGGCTATTCTCTCTTATTTTACAAGGTTTACATAAGGAGGGAGAATGCCGGCAGCTGGAATTCTGGGCTGGAAAAAGGAGCAAATATTGGAGACCTATTCTACGCAACTCCAAAAGTCCTGAAACTCCACGGAATATCTTAGAAGAAATAATAAAAAATCCTCGCCAAAGATGAAGGCCAGGGGGCCCACACCCTCTCCACGAGGGTGGGGGGCGCCCCCCCTCCTAGGGCGCACCCCTATCTCGTGGGGCCCCTGGTGACTCTCCGATGCCCCTCTTCTGCTATATGAAGTCTTTCGATGAGAAAAAAATAGGAAGCAACCTTTCGGGACGAGACTCCGCCACCACGAGGCGGAACCTTGGCGGAACCAATCTAGGACTCCGGCAGAGCTGTTCTGCCGGGGACACTTCCCTCCGGGAGGGGGAAATCATTGCCGTCATCATCACCAATGCTCCTCTCATCGGGAGAGGGCAATCTTCATCAACATCTTCACCAGCACCATCTTATCTCAAAACCCTAGTTCATCTCTTGTATCCAATTCTTGTCTCTAAGTCCGGGATTGGTACTAGTAGGTTGCTAGTAGTGTTAATTACTCCTTGTAGTTGATGCTAGTTGGTTTATTTGGTGGAAGATTATATGTTCAGATCCTATATGCATATTGTTACCCCTCTGATTATGAATATGACTATGCTTTGTGAGTAGTTACGTTTGTTCCTAAGGACAAGGGAGAAGTCTTGCTATTAGTAGTCATGTGAATTTGGTATCCGTTCGATATTTTGATGAGATGTATGTTGTCTAGCCTCTAGTGGTGTTATGTGAACGTTGACTACATAACACTTCACCATTATTTGGGCCTAGAGGAAGGCATTGGGAAGTAATAAGTAGATGATGGGTTGCTAGAGTGACAGAAGCTTAAACCCTAGTTTATGCTTTGCTTCGTAAGGGGCTGATTTGGATCCACTTGTTTCATGCTATGGTTAGGTTTACCTTAATACTTTTGTTGTAGTTGCGGATGCTTGCAATAGAGGTTAATCATAAGTGGGATGCTTGTTCAAGTAAGAACAGCACCCAAGCACCGGTCCACCCACATATCAAATTATCAAAGTACCGAACGCGAATCATATGAACGTGATGAAAACTAGCTTGATGATATTCCCATGTGTCCTCGGGAGCGCTTTTCCTATTATAAGAGTTTGTCCAGGCTTGTCCTTTGCTACAAAAGGATTGGGCCACCTTGCTGCAATTTATTTACTTTTGTTATTTGTTGCTCGTTACAAATTATCCTATCACAAAACTATCTGTTACCACTTATTTCAGTACTTGCAGAGAATACCTTGCTGAAAACCGCTTGTCATTTCCTTCTGCTCCTCGTTGGGTTCGACACTCTTACTTATTGAAAGGACTACGATAGATCCCCTATACTTGTTGGTCATCAAGACTCTTTTCTAGCGCCGTTGCCGGGGAGTGAAGCGCCTTTGGTAAGGAAAAATTTATATAGTGTGCTGAAATTTACTGTCACTTGTTACCATGGAAAGTAATTCTCTGAGGGGCTTGTTCGGGGTATCTTCACCCCGACCAGTAGATCAAAGAGTTGCTCCTCAACCTACTGAACCTATTGAAGATGAAACACCTTTTGAAGTTCCTTCGGGTATGATGGAAAAACTGCTAGCTAATTCTTTTACAGGAGATGGAACCAAGCATCCTGATGAACACCTAATATATGTGGATGAGGTTTGTGGATTATTTAAGCTTGCAGGTATACCCGATGATGTTGTCAAGAAGAAGGTCTTCCCTTTATCTTTGAAGGGATACACATTGATATGGTATAGGCTATGTGATGATACGAGATTATGGAACTATAAAAGATTGAAGCTGGAATTCCATAAAAAATATTACCCTATGCATCTTGTTCATCGTGACCACAATTATATATATAATTTCTGGCCTCGCGAAGGAGAAAGCATCGCTCAAGCTTGGGGGAGGCTTAAATCAATGTTATATTCATGCCCCAATCATGAGCTTTCGAGAGAAATAATTATGCAAACTTTTTATGCTCGGCTTCTCATAATAATCAAACCATGCTCGATACTTCTTGTGCTGTCTCTTTTATGATGAAGACTATTGGATTTAGATGGGACTTATTGGATAGAATTAAACGCAACTCTGAAGATTGGGACCTCGACGAAGGTAAGGAGTCAGGTATGACACCTAAGTTTGATTGTGTTAAATCTTTTATGGACACCGATATTTTCCGTAAGTTTAGCACTAAATGTGGACTTGACTCTGAGATAGTAGCTTCTTTCTGTGAATCTTTTGCTACTTATGTCGATCTCCCTAAGGAGAAGTGGTTTAAATATCATCCTCCCATAGAAGTAAAAGTAGCTGCACCTATTAAAGTTGAAGAAACGACTGTCACTTATGATGATCCTATTGTTCCTACTTCTTATGTTGCGAAACCGCCTTTTCCCGTTAGAATAAAGGATCATGCTAAAGCTTCAACTGTGGTTCGTAAAATCAATATTAGAACATATACACCTCCTGAACAAGTTAAAGTAGAACCTAATATTGCTATTGTTAAAGATCTCTTGTCTGATAATATTGACGGGCATGTTATTCAATTCGAAGGTGAAACTACTAGAATTGCTAAACCTTGTGATAAAGATAAACATAGACCTATGGTAGGCGTGCCTGTTATTTCTGTTAAAATAGGAGATCATTGTTATCATGGTTTATGTGATATGGGTGCTAGTGCTAGTGTTATACCTTGTACTTTATAGGAAGAAATTAAGCACGAAATTGCACCTGTTGAGTTTGAAGATATTGATGTCACAATTAAACTTGCTAATAGAGATACTATATATGCTTTGGGAATTGTTAGAGATGTCGAAGTCTTGTGTGGGAAAACTAAATATCCCGCTGATTTTCTTGTTCTTGGTTCCCCACAAGATAGCTTTTGTCCCATTATATTTGGTAGACCCTTCTTAAACACTGTTAATGCTAAGATAGACTGCGAAAAGAATGTTGTTACTGTTGGCTTGGATGATATGGTTCATGAGTTTAATTTCTCTAAATTTAGTAAACAACATCGTGAAGAGGAATTACCTAGTAAAGATGAAATCATTGGTCTTGCTTCTATTGCCGTACCTCCTAGTGATCCTTTAGAACATTATTTGCTAGACCATGAAAATGATATGTTTATGAATGAAAGAAGGGAAATAGATGAAGTACTCTTTGAACAGAAACCTATTCTGCAACACAATTTGCCTGTTGAAATCTTAGGGGATCCTCCTCCACCTAAGGGTGATCCCGTGTTTGAGCTTAAACCCTTGCCTGATAATCTTAAATATGCTTATCTTGATGAAAAGAAAATATATCATGTTATTATTAGTGCTAACCTTTCAGAGCGTGAAGAAGAAAGATTATTGAAAACTCTAAGGAAGCACCGCGCTGCTATTGGTTATACTCTTGATGATCTTAAGGGCATTAGTCCCACTCTATGCCAACATAAAATAAATTTGGAAGCAGATGCCAAACCAGTTCGTGATCCTCAACGGCGTTTGAATCCTAAAATGAAAGAAGTGGTAAGAAAAGAAATACTCAAGCTTCTGGAGGCAGGTATAATTTATCCCATTGCTGATAGTCAGTGGGTAAGTCCTGTCCATTGTGTCCCTAAGAAGGGAGGTATTACTGTCGTTCCTAATGATAAAGATGAATTGATCCCGCAAAGAATTATTACAAGTTATAGGATGGTAATTGATTTCTGCAAATTAAATAAGGCTACTAAGAAAGATCATTACCCCTTACCTTTTATTGATCAAATGCTAGAAATATTATGCAAACACACACATTATTGCTTCCTAGATGGTTATTCTGGTTTCTCTCAAATACCAGTGTCAGCTGGAGATCAATCAAAGACTACTTTTACATGCCCTTTTGGTACTTTTGCTTATAGACGTATGCCTTTTGGTTTATGTAATGCACCTGTTACCTTTCAAAGATGCATGATGGCTATATTCTCCGACTTTTTTGAAAAGATTTGTGAGGTTTTCATGGACGACTTTTCCGTCTATGGTTCCTCTTTTGATGATTGCTTGAGAAATCTTGATCGAGTTTTGCAGAGATGTGAAGAAACCAATCTTGTCTTGAATTGGGAAAAGTGCCACTTTATGGTTAATGAAGGAATTGTCTTGGGGCATAAAGTTTCTGAAAGAGGCATTGAAGTTGATAAAGCTAAGGTTGATGCTATTGAAAAGATGCCATGTCCCAAGGACATCAAAGGTATAAGAAGTTTCCTCGGTCACGCCGGATTTTATAGGAGGTTCATTAAGGACTTCTCAAAAATTTCTCGGCCTCTGACTAATTTATTACAAAAATATATACCATTTGTCTTTGATGATGATTGTGTAGAAGCATTTGAAATACTTAAGAAAGCATTAGTCTCTGCACTTGTTGTTCAGCCACCTGATTGGAATTTACCCTTTGAAATTATGTGTGATGCTAGTGATTATGCAGTAGGTGCTGTTCTAGGTCAAAGAGTTGATAAGAAGCTAAATGTTATCCATTATGCTAGTAAGACTCTAGACAATGCTCAAAGAAATTATGCTACTACTGAAAAAGAGCTTTTAGCAGTTGTATTTTCTTGTGATAAGTTTAGATCATATATCGTTGATTCTAGAGTAACTATTCACACTGATCATGCTGCTATTAAATACCTTATGGAAAAGAAAGATGCTAAACCTAGACTTATTAGATAGGTTCTCTTGCTACAAGAATTTGACTTGCATATCATTGATAGAAAGGGAGCTGAGAACCCCGTTGCAGACAACTTGTCTAGGTTAGAAAATGTTCTTGATGACCCACTACCTATTGAAGATAGTTTTCCTGATGAGCAATTAAATGTTATAAGTACTTCTCGTAGTGCCCCATGGTATGCTGATTATGCTAATTATATTGTTGCTAAGTTTATACCACCTAGTTTCACATACCAGCAAAAGAAAAAGTTCTTCTATGATTTGAGACATTACTTTTGGGATGACCCACAGCTTTATAAACAAGGAGTAGATGGTGTTATTAGACATTGTGTACCTGGGCATGAACAGGAACAGATCCTACGCAAGTGTCATTCCGAAGCTTATGGAGGGCACCACGCTGGAGATAGAACTGCACATAAGGTATTGCAATCTGGTTTTTATTGGCCTACTCTCTTCAAGGATGCCCGTAAGTTTGTCTTATCATGTGATGAATGTCAAAGAATTGGTAATATTAGTAGACGTCAAGAAATGCCTATGAATTATTCACTTGTTATTGAACCATTTGACGTTTGGGGCTTTGATTATATGGGACCCTTTCCTGCCTCTAATGGATACACACATATTCTAGTTGCTATTGATTACGTTACTAAGTGGGTAGAAGCTATTCCAACTAGTAGTGCTGATCATAACACTTCTATTAAAATGCTTAAAGAAGTTATTTTTCCGAGGTTCGGAGTCCCTAGATATTTAATGACTGATGGTGGTTCACACTTTATTCATGGTGCTTTCCGCAAAATGCTTGCTAAGTATGATGTTAATCATAGAATTGCATCTCCTTACACTAGTAGAAAAAGGGTCAAATGTGAAGCACATTAGTGCCGGTTTGAATTTGAGCCGGCACTAATGTGTACATTAGTGCCTGTTCCAACGGCTAGCCGGGCCACTCTCATTAGTACCGGTTCGTGGTGAACCTTTAGCACCAGTTCGTGCCACAAACCGGTACTAATGAGAGTGGTGGCAGGATGTTGTCAGTTTGGGGCCCCTCCAGCACCTTTAGTACCGGTTCATGTCACGAACCGGTACTAAAGGTCGTCCTACATAAACCCTTCGTCCACCCGCCGAGCTCGCTCTGTTCTTCCCCTTTCCCCTCCCTCTATGTTCTTCCCCTCTTCCTCTCGAGCTCATCACACGTTTTCCCAAAATTTGTCAATATTTGAAGGTCCCCATCGATTCAAATGATCACAAAGGTTAGCAACTTTGTCCTTTCATCTCTCATTGCTAGATTAGCTCTTGCAATGCTTTATGTAGTGTTTAATTTGTGAGTTTAGTAATTTGGGAGGAATTATATGTGCTAGTATTTGATTTATATGCAATTTGAGGTGAAAAATAACACTTAGTTTGCATATGTAGGTGTGGTTTACTTAGTGCCTTCAAAATCTCCGCCGTAACCACTGTCGATCGCCCGCACCGTCCCGTTGCTGACACAACCTTGTGGTGAGCCTCTTGTTCATGAAATTTTATATAAAAATTGATGTTTGTGTGATTTGGATATATAGTTACTCGTATAATTATCTTACCCGTACGTTGTTTGTTATACATAGTGCCATGGTTTTGATATCCGTCCCCGTCGGCCCTCGTCCTTGTTATGATTCGGATGTGGTATATATATTCTCTTTTAAAACTAGTTGCATTTCGTGTTTATGACAAATTATGCCCATCAAGTTGACATAGATATTTTTTCTAGGAGGTATGTGAACCGGAAATTCCAACCGACCCTATTGTCGAGAGGTTAAATTTAGTTGAAAGAGAAAACGAGTACTTGAAAGAAAAATTGAAAAGAATTGAGGGGGAGAAGATGGAATTGGAGTTGCATGTTGCCGATGTCGTCGATGATCACAAGATCAAGATGGAGAAAATGCGCTTGAAGATTAGAAAGATTAGAAAATATGCCATCGATAGTGAGGCTTGGTATCATTATGCTGTTGGATCAATTGTTACCTTAGTTGCGGTCTTGATTGCATTTGTTGTTGCATTTAAATGCTTTAGCTAGAGAGTTATTTGTTTGTTGCATTTAAGTGTTGTATGAACTTTATGTATGAACTTGTATTAATTTGGTGTTTTTGGTGCTGTGTATTGAAGATGAGCCGACAATGAATGTACAATGACCGATGCTCTCCCGAGTTCATTAATGGCGTGCAAAATTTTTTGCTTGCGGCTGAGGCAAACAAGCAGGCGGATGGTTTTATGCCTTGTCCATGTGCTGTCTGTAAGAATGGTCTAAATTACTCTAAGTCAAGAACCATTCACGTCCACCTGTTTAAGTTTGGTTTCGTGCCCCACTGTAATGTTTGGACCAAGCACGGAGAAAGAGGGGTTATGATGGAAGACAATGAAGAAGAAGAGGACGACGACTGCTATCCTGGCCATGGGTTCCCTGAATACGATGATACAACAATGGGGGAAGAAGCTGAGCCGGTAATGCGGGAAGAAGCTGAGCCGACAATGCGGGAAGAAGCTGAAGAAGAGGCATCAGATGAGCCTGTTGATGATCTAGGTCGGGCCATTGCCGATGCAAAGAGAAACTGCGCAAGTGATTTGGAGAAGAAGAAGTTGCAGCGCATGTTAGAGGATCACAAAAAATTGTTGTACCCGAATTGCGTAGGTGACAAGAAAAAGCTGGGCACCACACTGGAATTGCTGCAATGGAAGGCAGAGAATGGTGTATCTGACAAGGGATTTGGAAAGTTGCTGGTAATGATAAAGGATATGCTTCCAAAGGACAACGAATTGCCCGAGAGTACGTACGAAGCAAAGAAGGCCGTCTGCCCTCTAGGGTTAGAGGTGTAGAAGATACATGCATGCCCTAATGATTGCATCCTCTACCGCGGTGAGTACGAGGATTTGAACGCTTGCCCAGTATGCGGTGCATTGCGCTATAAGATCAGCCGCGATGACCCTGGTGATGTCGAGGGCGAGCGCCCCAGGAAGAAGATTCCTGCCAAGGTGATGTGGTATGCTCCTATAATACCATGGTTGAAACGTTTGTTCCAAAACAAAGAGCATGCCAAGGCGATGCGATGGCACAGAGAAGACCGTAAGAAAGACGGAAAGTTGAGAGTACCCGCTGACGGGTCGTAGTGGAGAAAAATCAAAAGAAAGTATGGGAAGGAGTTTGCAGATGATGCAAGGAGCGTATGGTTTGGTCTAAGCGCAGATGGCATTAATCCTTTTGGGGAGCAGAGCGGCAACCATAGCACCTGGCCTGTGACTCTATATTTGTATAACCTTCCTCCTTGGTTGTGCATGAAGCAGAAGTTCATTATGATGCCAGTGCTCATCCAAGGCCCTAAGCAACCCGGCAACGACATTGATGTGTACCTAAGGCCATTAGTTGAAGAACTCTTACAATTGTGGAATGGAACAGGTGTACGTGCGTGGGATGAGCACATGGGGGAAGAATTTGACCTAAATGTGTTGCTGTTCGTGACCATCAATGATTGGCCTGCTCTCAGTAACCTTTCAGGACAGGCAAACAAGGGATACCGCGCATGCACGCACTGTTTGGACGATACCGACAGCATATATTTGGCTAATTGTAAGAAGAATGTGTACGTGGGACATCGTCGATTTCTTCCGAGCAGGCATCCCGTAAGAAAGAAAGGCAAGCATTTCAAAGGTGAGGCGGATCACCGGACGAAGCCTCGCCACCGTACTGGTGCTGATGTACATGATATGGTCAAGGATTTGAAGGTGGTCTTTGGAAAGGGTCCAGGTGGACAACCTGTTCCGAATGACGCTGACGGACGCGCACCTATGTGGAAGAAGAAATCTATATTTTGGGACCTGCCCTATTGGAAAGACCTAGAGGTCCGCTCCACAATCGACGTGATGCACGTGACGAAGAATCTTTGTGTGACCCTACTTGGCTTCTTGGGCGTGTATGGGAAGACAAAAGATACACCCAAGGCACGGGAGGACCAGCAACGTATGCACGGAAAAGACGGCATACATCAGGGTCATGCAAGCTACGCTCTTACCAAAGAAGAGAAGTAAATCTTCTTTGAATGCCTGCTCAGTATTAAGGTACCGTCTGGCTTCTCATCGAATATAAAGGGAATAATAAACATGGAAGAGAAAAAGTTCCAGAACCTAAAGTCTCATGACTGCCACGTGATTATGACGCAACTGCTTCCGGTTGCATTGAGGGGGCTTCTACCGGAAAATGTTTGATTAGCCATTGTGAAGCTATGTGCATTTCTCAATGCAATCTCTCAGAAGGTAATCGATCCAGAAATCATACCAAGGTTAGAGAATTATTTGGTGCAATGTCTTGTCAGTTTCGAGTTGGTGTTCCCACCATCCTTCTTCAACATCATGACGCACGTCCTAGTTCACCTATGCGAAGAGATTAACATTTTGGGTCCTGTATTTCTACACAATATGTTCCCCTTTGAGAGGTTCATTGGAGTCTTAAAGAAATATGTTCATAACCGTGCTAGGCCAGAAGGAAGCATCTCCAAGGGCCATGAAAATGAGGAGGTCATTGAGTTTTGTATTGACTTTATTCCTGACCTTAAGCCAATTGGTGTTCCTGAATCGCGGCATAAGGGCAGACTGGATGGAAAAGGAACGCTAGGAGGGGAACAAATAATATGTATGGACGGACATTCTCTCACTGAAGAACACTACACAGTTCTACATAATTCCGCCTTGGTGGCTCCGTATATGGATGAACACAAGAATTTGCTACGCTCCAAACACCCGGAGTGGTCTGATGACTGGATTACACGTGAACAAACCAGGAGTTTCGCCAGCTGGTTGCAGACACGTACCATGCATGACGCCTCTATTGAAGATGACCTGTACTTGTTGTCCCAGTTACCATCTTCGAATATAATGACTTCCAAAGGGTATGAGATAAATGGTAATACATTTTACATGATCGCCCAAGATAAGAAGAGCACCAACCAAAACAGTGGTGTCCGCTTTGATGCAGAAACTAAGACGGGAAAGGAAACATATTATGGTTATATACAGGACATATGGGAACTTGACTATGGACGTGGTTTGAAGGTCCCTTTGTTTCGGTGCAAATGGGTCAATATGACATGAGGCGGGGTAACGGAAGACCCGCAGTACGGAATGACAACAGTGGATCTCAACAATCTTGCGTATGCAGACGAACCATTCGTCCTAGCCAATGATGTGGCACAGGTTTTCTATGTGAAGGACATGTCTACCAAGCCGAGAAAAAGAAAAGATAAGGAAGCGAATGCATCGTACGATGAGCCAAAGCGGCACATAGTTCTTTCTGGGAAGAGAAACATCATGGGAGTGGATGACAAGACAGACATGTCAGAAGATTATGAAAAGTTTGATGAAATTGCTCCATTCACAGTGAATATTGACCTGAGCATCCCGTTAAATGATGAAGATTTTCCATGGTTACGGCGCAAAGGGGCACACGCGAAGAAAAGGTTTCACACCCAAAGATCCGGATGTGATCGACTTCACTATCATCACTTTCTTCTGTGTTTCACACCCAGGAGGGAATCTCTGTAATAGTTAGGGTAGTTATGTGTTTTGGCATTTGAAACGCGAAGAAATTTTATGTGCCTTTACTAATTTTTAAAGTTAAGTTATTCACAAACTAGTGATTCACACTAATTTCAAATAATTCAAAATTTAAACTATTCAAATTTGAAAACTACGGGCACTAACAGAAAGTTTGTAATTTTTTGTACCTAAAGCAAAAATATTCACAAGGAAACTCTAAATACACAAAAAACAACTCAAAAATAAATAAAGCAAAAATAAATAAAGAAAAAAACAAATAAAAAAAGCCCGCCCACTGGGCCAGAGCGGCCTGCATACGACTAGAAACCCAACCTGTTGTTGGGCCAGGATGCAGGCCCGCAAAGGCCTAGTAGGCCCACAGGGCAGCACAGAACATGTAGGCCCAGTAGGCCTGCTTTGGAGAGGAGCTCGAGAGAGCTACCGCACGGGGGTTTATAAACCAGTGCGGACACCCCTCGGCTAGCGAGGTGGGACTAAACTTGCCGCACCGCACCCCCTTTAGTACCGGTTCGTGGCAACAACCGGTACTAAAGGGGGGCCTTTAGTACCGGTTGGAGCCATCACCCGGTACTAAAGGGGGTGCGCTTCCCGCCGCTTGGCCTGGCCAAAACAGGCCTTTAGTACCGGTTGGTGGCTCCAACCGGTACTAAAGGTCCATCCTATATAACTAAACACTTCAAAAATTTCAGTTTCTCATCTGCTTCTTCTCAACTGCCCCGTTGCCCGCTGCCCCCGTCTCCATATCCCTCGTCGCCGCCCTGTCCCCGTCGTCGCCGCCCCGTCCCCGTCGTCCCCGTCCCCGTCGTCACCGCCCCGTCGTCCCCGTCGTCACCGCCGCCCCGTCCCGCGTCGTCCCCGTCCCCGTACGTCGTCACCGCCCCGTCCCCATCCCCGTCGTCGCCGCCCCGTCCCCGTCCCCGTCGTCGCCGCCCCGTCCCTGTCCCCATCGTCGCCATCCCCGTCGTCGCCGTCCCCGACGCCGCCCTCCGTCGCCTCTTGCCTCGCCGGTGAGCACACACACACACATACATTTTTTTTAGTTTTTTAGTTATAGAAATAGTTATAAAAAAGTTAGAAATTTTTCTTTTTTTAGTTATAGAAATAGTTAGTTATATAGCATTGTTAGAAATGTTATAGAAATGTTAGAATTGTTAGAAATTTATCTGTTTTTTAGTTATAAAAATAGTTATAAAAAATTTAGAATTGTTAGAAAATTTGCTGTTTTTTAGTTATAGAAAAGTTAGAATTGTTAGCAATTTTTCTGTTTTTAGTTATAGAAATAGTTATAAAAAAGTTAGAAATTTTTAATTTTTTTAGTTATAGAAATATTAGAAATGTTATACAAATGTTAGTTATATAGAAATGTTATAATTTTTTTTCTGTTTTTCACTTATAGAAATATTAGAAATGTTATAGAATTGTTAGTTATATAGCATTGTTAGAAATGTTATAGAAATGTTAGTTATATAGAAATGTTAGAAATTTTAGTTATCAAAATCCAATCATTAAAAAATGTTACTTTTTGCGGGCATATAGCTAGTATTTGTTCTCGACGATGCCCGGCCCGCATCCTCGCCGTCGACCCATCCGCGACGATGTCCGGCTGACCCATGTCCGGGACTGGGCTCCGCCGGGCTGGCACTGGGAGGTGCTGCCTGGAGGGGCACGCCGCTTGATGAGGAACCCGGCCCCGGGTCCCGTTGTAGACCCTGATCTCGTTTGGTGGCGTTCGCGTGGGCCAGTTTCGGTGCGGAGGGAGCCGACCCCGCCATAGGTGGTACGTCGCCGTGTCAGGGAAAAGGACGAGCACATCCATTGCTACATGGTTGCGTTAGAGGGCGGCAGGTTCTCCAATACCTGGCAGTTTCTTCAGGGATCTCACTTCAGCTATGATCCTGTGAGGGTTCCTTCTCTTTGGGTGTCCACTGCCCGCGCCGCAGGAACCGCGAGTGTCCTAGATTCTTCTGTAGTATTCGATCTTTATTAGCTACCTAGCCAGTGATGTATTTGATATATAATATTCGAGACGATGTATTCGAGATTATATATTATTTGAGACGATGTATTCGAGATTATATCTATTGTTCGAGACGATGTATTCGAGATTATATCTATTATTCAAGACGATGTAATTTGAATACTAAATTGTTTTATATTTCTTTTGGATTAGTTAAATAAAAGCTATGGCGGACAATACCGGCAGAGAGGGAGAACAGACCCTGTTCGATATGATACACCATCCTCGCGGGCCAGATGATGATCAGAATGAAGAAGATTATGACGGCTCCGAATTTCTAAACAACACTGGGGAGGGTGATATGATATTCGATCGCGACGACCGAATTGATGAAGTCATGAACTATGATTATGATGATGACGAAGAAAATGTTGATCTTGAAACAACAAAGACCGACGAGGTATATATATTTATATAAGCAGGCATCTGGTGATCATCACATGTTTTAAATGGCTTGAAGATATATTAACAAATCGATCTTTCTTCTTTCAGCCATCCGGATCGAGCAAATCTTCAGGCAACAGGACGAAACGAGGCCCGAACAAAAAGTTGAAGGAGGGCGTAAAGTACAATATCGAGGCAATCAGACCTAATGGCGAACCATTAGCGCCTAAGAAGATTGCGGACAAGTTCGTTCGTCAGTGCGGAGTTCTTGTGAAGGACCTACTCCCGATCTCCCTTCAAGAATGGAGAGAGCCAACAAAGCCACGTCCAGATCTTACTTTTGTCGACGACAGACAAAAAGGTCTGCTTTGGGATACTCTCATGGAAAATTTCACCCTACCAGATCATTTCACAGAAGCAGATGTGTAGAAAGTCAAGGACGCTGCTCTTAGGAAGATGGCGGTTGCATTCAAGAACCACAAGAATCGTGAATGGGACAAGTACGTTAAGGGAGGAAGGAAGACTCCAGTATTCGAGGGAACACTAGAGAAGCAAAGTGCTCATTGGGACAATTTCGTGAAATTCAAGGATTCAGAATTAGCTAAGGAACGGTGGAGAATAAACAAGAAGAATGCCAAAAAAAGGATAAGTTCCATAAGCTGGGGCCAGGTGGCTACGCGATGGCAATGCCTAAGTGGGATAAGTTTGAGAAAGAGATGGAGGATGCAGGTGTCACTCCGGTTACTAGGAGCTGGCCCCCCAGGTGCAGGACTTGGTTCTATGCGCATGGGGGGAGTTGGACCCAAAGACAGGCAAAGTTTCGACGAAGGCATGTCTGAACGGAGCCGACGATGCGATACTTGTTGCAATAGAAGAGGCTCGATCGGGGGTGTTCCAGCCCAACAGAGAGAACGACGAGCTTACGCGTGCCCTGGGAAATCCTGAACACCTGGGAAGAACACGAGGCAAGGGCGCTATTCCGTGGTATGAGGGGTTTTCGGACTAGAACGCCGACTACGGAACCCGTGCGAGAAGGAAGATTGCGGAGGAGAAGAAGAGGAAGATGGAGGAGGAGCAGAGGAAGCTGGACTATGAACGCCTTCAAGGCCTAGAATCAAAGCACGTGGACTTGGCAGTCAAATTCCAGTGGCAGCAGGAGCAAATCGACTCACTTAGCCAGCAAAGGGGGTCTCAGCAGCTGTAGCAGATACCGGATGATCCAGCATTGGATAGCACCGCCCCATCCATGCCGAGAAGCAGTGTGGGTTCCACCCCGGGCGATGCAATGCTGGATAGATACCCCGTGGATGGCATCATGGAGAACACTAACTGTGAGCTACACTTCAAAATGAAGAACATATCCATGAAGGTGGCGGACGTCGTTGCTTTTACAAATCCCCCCGAGGCAACATTCCATTGCAACCCGATTCCAGCAGGCTATGCTCGTGTCTTGGTTGATGAGGTGGTGGACCAATATTTGGGGCTAGAGCTTGACATTCCTGGAGGTGACGAGGAGCACACACTCGGAGAGGCCAAACATCGTATCATCCTATGCAGAAAGGATTGCATCATCTTTCGAAGGCCACCGACACCGCGTCAGCCGACTCCTCGTCGAAGTCCACCACCGAGTTAGCAGACTCCCGCTCCTACAAGTCCACCAACGCGTCAGGCCACTCCTCCTCTTCCAAGTCCGGAAAAGCGTCAGGCCACTCCTCCTCCAAGTCCGACACAGCGTCATACGTCCACTCCTCCTCCAAGTCCGGCACAACTTCAGGCCACTCCTCCTCCAAGTCTGGCACAGCTTCAGGCCACTCCTCCTCGTCCAACTCAGCCCGTCAGCCATCTCCGCCGCCTCAGCAATCGCAGAAGAGACACCCCGCAGCTATGGTGCGTAGCGGTACGAGTCGAGGTAGTACAGGAAGTACAGGCGGAGGCAAGCGATATAAATATGGTCCAAGCCTCACTGATCTTCCTCAGAGGGCTTACGACAGGACCGTGGAGCAAACCAATGCCATAGTGCGGGTAGAAGTGGACGCCCATTTTGGACCGAAACCGCCACCGCCGCCAAGGGAGAAAGTGCCTGAGGAAAAGATTGACCACTTCATTCGTATGGCTCAACCACCAGCTCCCAAGCCTGCTGACACAGACTATGAGCGCCACATCAGGAAGTTAAATCGAGCACGTCTACAGAAGGAGGCGAGCTCGAGCTTGAGCAAACAACAAGCAGCTGTCAAAAAATGCGGGAAAACCGTTCCCCAACTGGGAGAACAGGCGGCGCAATCGATCCCCTCGCTTGTTGTGCCAACAACACGTGAGAGTATGCGCGCCCAATATTATTGTGGGCAAACAGTTTACGTTCCCGAGGTGGGCAATGTGGTAATAATCGAGAAGCATATAACGCAGGCTGAAATTCTCAACATCACTGTTGGACAACTCCTCGAGATCGAGCCCATGCATGTGCTACGGAGGAGGAAACAAAACGGAAATATGTCCGGGGCGAACCTTTGGTCAAGCCAGACGAGGTCAAGAAGCTCCCAACGAGAATGTATGAATTGCATCAATGGTACATGGACATTACCGAGAGTTCCAATCGAGAGTCCGTCATGGTGGAAGTCAAGAAGGATCATTACTACCATCAAAAAGCTGTGGCCGTTGAGTATAATGGACTGTTTTAATTATACAATCAAGACGCACTCAACAAATCTATCGTCAGTTGCTATTGTCTGTAAGTGATTTCTTTCTGTAATTTAAGTCTCAAGCTAGCTGTAGTGATCCTTTTGATCAATCATTACCTATAATTATCCTCACCATATTCTTTTCTATGGTATTATGCAGGATGAAGATGCGTGAAATGAAAAAAGGTGGACGCTATGGCATTGGGTTCATTGACCCAAACACCGTTAATGAATACACATGGAAAATAGATGCATATCATGAAAAGCATGTAGAGGACAGCATGCTAGAGTTCTTGAAGCGCCTCAAATACAATGAAGATATACTACTTCCTTACAACTTCCAGTGAGTCACACTGTCTTGTACTACAAATTCTCTGTTTTTGCCTACTAGCTAGCTACATGTTTTTCCTTACATATGCCCGCTTAATTAAGACATGCAAACGTGTGCATGAAGATTTCACTGGATCTTGTGTATCATTAAAGTTGACGCCAGAACAGTTGAACTACTGGACTCACTACTTAAAAAACAAAGTGACTACACCATCTTGTTTGGGATAGTCAATAGGTAATTTCAATCATTATTAACTATATATATCGACCTATTTAGTAATTCGTCATTTCCTGATATGAACTATTTAATAACCCATTTATTCATTTTCTTTGTCGGCGGGCAGGGCTTGGGCAAGGTTCATCAGCGTCACTCCACGCGAATGGAAAGAAAGACTGAAATGGTTTCGACCCAAGGTAAGTAATTAAGTAGTACTAGCTAGCTAGCTAGCTGCCTTCTCTTTAATTATCATGCTTGATTAATTATTATCTGATCAAATTCCATTCTCGTAAAGGCCCTGAAGCAGGCGCCGGGGACTGATCTGTGTTCATACTGCGTTTGCGAGAACATTCGCATGATGACGTCCGAAAGGAGCAGATCTCAAAGACAGGAATGGGTACGTTTGTCAGAACACTATTCACAATTTTTACACCATTATCGATATGTAGTCACACAACTAATACACATGCATATTGATCTCCTTCTTAACAGTTCACAGAGGTGCGGGAGAAGCTCCTACCAACGGAGCGCGTACAAGCACTTCAAGAGGAAATAGCGGGATTTTTGCTCGACCAGGTCATAGATCCGAAGGGAGAATACCATTACCCGCTACCACCCCCATGAACCACTTCCAATTGTCATCGTGCTTCGAAGGCACCAATTAGGCTAATGCCACTGGCTCCGAAGGCAACATGTAGGAGAAATTGTATATAGCTATACATGTGTGTATGTGTGAATTAATATGGTTGTTTGTGATACATTTGATGATATATATAGATATGATTGGTTCTACTAGAAATTCTATTTATATATATGCATAATGTGTACAATGTTTAGTATCGTAAAATACCAGCAAACAAAAAAGAATTAAATGGAAAACACAAAATTAAATGAAAAAGAAATCATAAACCCAAAACCCCCCCAACCTTTTAATACCGGTTCGTTTCACCAACCGCTACTAAAGGGCTCCCTGCCCCCGGAGCTGGCTCGTGCCACGTGGTGGCACTTTAGTGTTGGTTCGTGCTGAACCGGTACTAAAGGGGGGGCCTTTAGTGCCCACCCTTTAGTGCCGGTTCCAGAACCGGCACTAAAGGGCCTTACGAACCGGTGCTATTGCCCGGTTCTGCACTAGTGTTATCACCCACAGTCTAGTGGTCAAGTAGAATTGAGCAATAGAGAGCTCAAATTAATTTTGCAAAATACTGTTAATAGGTCTAAGAAGAATTGGTCTAAGAAACTTGATGATGCATTATGGGCCTATAGAACTGCGTATAAGAATCCTATGGGTATGTCTCCATATAAAATGGTTTATGGAAAAGCATGTCACTTACCTCTCGAACTAGAACATAAGGCATATTGGGCTATTAAAGAGCTCAACTATGATTTCAAACTTGCCGGTGAGAAGAGGTTATTTGATATTAGCTCACTTGATGAATGGAGAACCCAAGCTTATGAAAATGCCAAGTTGTTTAAAGAAAAAGTTAAAAGATGGCATGACAAAAGGATACAAAAGCGTGAGTTTAACATAGGTGATTATGTATTGCTATACAACTCTCGTTTAAGATTTTTGCAGGAAAACTTCTCTCTAAATGGGAAGGCCCCTATGTTATCGAAGAGGCCTATCATTCCGGTGCCATAAAAATCAACAACTTCAAAGGCACAAATCCGAAGGTGGTAAACGTTCAAAGAATCAAACATTATATCTCAGGTAATCCCATAAATTTTGAAACCAATGTTATTGAAACCATAACCCCGGAGGAGTACATAAGAGACACTTTCCAGAACATTTCAGACCCCGAAAAGTAATAGGTATGTGGTACGGTAAGTAAACCAACTCGAAAACAAATTTTAAGGCAATATTTATCCGTTTTGGAATATTTAGAAAAATAGAAAAGTAAGTAGCAGTCCGGGAAGGACACGAGGCCTCCATGAGGCTGGAGGGCGCGCCCCCCTCCCTAGGGCGCGCCCCCTACCTCATGAGCACCTTGTGTGCCTTCTGGACTCCGTTTTCTTGCACGTTACGTATTTTTGTCGGTAAAAATTCATTATATATACCCCCGAAGGTTTTGACTCCCGTATCACGCAATTATCCCTTGTTTTTGTTTCGAGCTGTTGCTGCTGTAGATTACAGCAAGATGTCTTCTCAAGAGTCAATTGGGGAGAGCCGGGTGTCTCACCCGGTATCGGAACCAAGGGCAAACAGCGATGCTGACCACTTTGGGACAGCAACAGAGGAAGAGATGGAGGCTGACTTAATGAGGGTAGATGCCATGGAGGATCAAGAAGTCACTTCTCGCTTCCGAGCTGGGTTCACGATGGGGGAACTACAGAGCTCAGCAATTCCAAACTCGGTCATCCCTTCCAATGCTAGATTTCTTTCTTATGAAAATATGAAGAGGAGTGTCACTTGTTCTCCCGCAGCTATGCAACACCCTTGGGTGCAAGGAGCTTTAGCCATCACAGGAAAGCTTCGGAAGGAAATAATGGAACTCAAGCAGCAAGTCAATAAGCTCGAGGAAGAGAACCGTATCCTGAGGGGAATCATCGCCAAGAACATTACACCAACAACAAAGAAGGAGACACAATCACATGGGTATGGGCACTCCCCTTGGCAACTGCCAAGCTTGGGGGAGGTGCCCCGGTATCGTATCACAATCACATCTCCTATCTTTACCGTTTTCTTAGTTCGATCCTATTAGTATTATCTTGATCTAGTAGAATAAAGTTTATGGCATGATCTAGTTCCGAGTTTTGCTTTATGATCTCTCTTTGTAATCGAGTCCGTGATTTATATAATAAAGATTAGTGTTGAGTCAAGGGCTTGATGATTTTGCTATGATCTTAAGTGATAAAATAAAAGAAGAGAGAAAAAGAATAAAAAAAGGAAACAAAGAGTTCATATTGATCTTATTGAGAGTAATGACTTCACTTAGGAAGAGTATGATGATTAAAAGTTGTTGGGAGTTGGCAGACATAGCTTTGGTCATCGTTGCAATTAATAGGAAGTAATAAGGAAAGAGAGGTTTCACATATAGATATATTATCATTGACATCTTTTATGATTGGAAGCACTCATTAAAATATGACATGCTAAAGAGTTGATGTTGGACAAGGAAGACAACTTAATGAATTATGTTCTCTTATGTCTGAGATAAAGTATGTTGTCATGGATCCTCTAACATGTTGAGCTTGCCTTTCCCCCTCATGCTAGCCAAATTCTCAGCACTAAGTAGAGATACTACTTGTGCTTCCAAATACTCTTAAACCAGTTTTACCATGAGAGTCCACCATATCTACCTATGGATTGAGTAAGATCCTTCAAGTAAGTTGTCATCGGTGCAAAGCAATAAAAATTGCTCTAAATATGTATGATTGATTGGTGTGGGAGAAATAAGCTTTATACGATCTTGTGATGTGAAAGTAATAAAAGCGACGGAATGCATAATAAAGGTTCATATCACAAGGGGCAATATAAAGTGACATTCTTTCGCATTGAGATATTGTGCATCCAACCATAAAAGCGCATGGCAACCTCTGCTTCCCTCTGCGAAGGGCCTATCTTTTATTTATCCTCTACCTTATACAAGAGTCACGGTGATCTCCACCTTTTCTTTTTCATTTTATCCTTTGGCAAGCCCAGCATGTTGTCAAGAACCTGACATATATATCTAATTGGATGTAGGGGAGCATGAATTGTTATTGTTGACATTACCCTTGAGGTAAAAGGTTGTGGGGCAAGACTATAAGCCCCTATCTTTCTCTGTGTCCGATTAAAACCCCGTAACCACAAGTATTGCATGAGTGTTAGCAATTATGAAGGACTAGATGATAGTTGAGTATGTGGACTTGCTTTTAAGCTCTGACATAGACTCTTTCCGATGTTATGATAAATTGCAATTGCTTCAGTGACTGAGATTATAGTTTGTTGGTGCTCAATAAGGTTTCTGATTCATACTTTTTGCATTGTGAATAGATCATCACTTGAACATAAGTAATCATATGACAATATCTATAATTGTTGCTGTTAAGAGAATAATCATGATGCCTTCATGTCCGTATCTTATTTTTATCGACGCCTCTACCTCTAAACATGGGGACATATTTATTGTTATCAGCTTTTCGCTTGAGGACAAGCGAGGTCTAAGCTTGGGGGAATTGATACGTCCATTTTGCATCATGCTTTTATATCGATATTTATCGCATTATGGGCTGTTATTTCACATTATGTCACAATACTTATGGCTATTCTCTCTTATTTTACAAGGTTTACATAAGGAGGGAGAATGCCGGCAGCTGGAATTCTGGGCTGGAAAAGGAGCAAATATTGGAGACCTATTCTACGCAACTCCAAAAGTCCTGAAACTCCACGGAATATCTTAGAAGAAATAATAAAAAAAATCCTCGCCAAAGATGAAGGCCAAGGGGCCCACACCGTCTCCACGAGGGTGGGGGGCGCTCCCCCCCTCCTAGGGCGCGCCCCCCTACCTCGTGGGCCCCCTGGTGACTCTCCGATGCACCTCTTCTGCTATATGAAGTCTTTCGATGAGAAAAAAATAGGAAGCAACCTTTCGGGATGAGACGCCGCCGCCACGAGGCGGAACCAATCTAGGACTCCGGCAGAGCTGTTCTACCGGGGACACTTCCCTCCGGGAGGGGGAAATCATCGCCGTCATCATCACCAACGCTCCTCTCATCGGGAGAGGGCAATCTTCATCAACATCTTCACCAGCACCATCTTATCTCAAAACCCTAGTTCATCTCTTGTATCCAATTCTTGTCTCTAAGTCCGGGATTGGTACTAGTAGGTTGCTAGTAGTGTTAATTACTCCTTGTAGTTGATGCTAGTTGGTTTATTTGGTGGAAGATTATATGTTCAGATCCTATATGCATATTGTTACCCCTCTGATTATGAATATGAATATGCTTTGTGAGTAGTTACGTTTGTTCCTGAGAACAAGGGAGAAGTCTTGCTATTAGTAGTCATGTGAATTTGGTATCCGTTTGATATTTTGATGAGATGTATGTTGTCTAGCCTCTAGTGGTGTTATGTGAACGTCTACTACATAACACTTCACCATTATTTGGGCCTAGAGGAAGGCATTGGGAAGTAATAAGTAGATGATGGGTTGCTAGAGTGACAGAAGCTTAAACCCTAGTTTATGCGTTGCTTCGTAAGGGGCTGATTTGGATCCACTTGTTTCATGCTATGGTTAGGCTTACCTTAATACTTTTGTTGTAGTTGTGGATGCTTGCAATAGAGGTTAATCATAAGTGGGATGCTTGTTAAACTAAGAACAGAACCCAAGCACTGGTCCACCCACATATCAAATTATCAAAGTACCGAACGCGAATCATATGAACGTGATGAAAACTAGCTTGACGATATTCCCATGTGTCCTCGGGAGCGCTTTTCCTATTATACGAGTTTGTCCAGGCTTGTCCTTTGCTACAAAAGGATTGGGCCACCTTGCTACAATTTATTTACTTTTGTTACTTGTTGCTTGTTACAAATTATCCTATCACAAAACTATCTGTTATCACTTATTTCAGTACTTGTAGAGAATACCTTGCTGAAAACCGCTTGTCATTTCCTTCTGCTCCTCGTTGGGTTCGACACTCTTACTTATCGAAAGGACTACGATAGATCCCCTATACTTGTGGGTCATCACATGGCAATATATCTCGGAATGGCTATGGAAAGGCCATAATAGGAAGATATGGTGGCTGTTTTGAGAAAGGTATATGGTGGGTGTATGATACCGGCGAAAGGTGTGCGGTATTAGAGAGGCTAGCAATGGTGAAAGGGTGAGAGTGCGTATAATCCATGGACTCAACATTAGTCATAAAGAACTCACATACTTATTGCAAAAATCTACAAGTCATCAAAACAAAGTACTACACGCATGCTCCTAGGGGAAGGGTTGGTAGGAGTTAACCATCGCGCGATCCCGACCTCCACACATAAGGAAGACAATCAATAAATAAATCATGCTCCGACTTCATCACATAACGGTTCACCATACGTGCATGCTACGGGAATCACAAACTTCGACACAAGTATTTCTCAAATTCACAACTACTCAACTAGCATGACTCTAATATCACCATCTTCATATCTCAAAACAATCATAAAGAATCAAACTTCTCATCGTATTCAATGCACTTTATATGATAGTTTTTATTATACCTATCTTGGATGCTCATCACTTTAGGACTAAAATTTTAACCAAAGCAAATTACCGTGCTTTTCTAAAATACTCTCAAAATAATATAAGTGAAGCATGAGAGATCAATAATTTCTATAAAATAAAACCACCACCGTGCTCTAAAAAGATATAAGCGAAGCACTAGAGCAAAATTGTCTAGCTCAAAAGATATAAGTGAAGCACATAGAGTATTCTAATAAATTCCGATTCATGCGTGTCTCTCTCAAAAGGTGTGCACAGCAAGGATGATTGTGGTAAAGTAAAAAGAAAAGATTCACATCATACAAGACGCTCCAAGCAAAACACATATCATGTGGTGAATAAAAATATAGCCTCAAGTAAAGTTACCGATAGAAGAAGACGAAAGAGGGGATGCCTTCCGGGGCATCCCCAAGTTTAGGCTTTTGGTTGTCCTTGAATTTTACCTTGGGGTGCCTTGGGCATCCCCAAGCTTAGGCTCTTGCCACTCCTTATTCCATAATCCATCAAATCTTTACCCAAAACTTGAAAACTTCACAACACAAAACTCAACAGAAAATCTCATGAGCTCCGTTAGCGAAATAAAACAAACCACCACTTTAAGGTACTGTAGTGAACTCATTATTTATTTATATTGGTGTTAAACCTACTTTATTCCAACTTATCTATGGTTCATACCCCTCGATACTAACCATAGACTCATCAAAATAAGCAAACAACACACAAAAAACAGAATCTGTCAAAAACAGAACAGTCTGTAGCAATCTGTATCAAACGCAAACTTCTGGAACTTCAAAATTCTGATAAATTAGGAAGTCCTAGATAATTTTTTTATTAATCTTCTGCAAAAGGAATCAACTGAAAATCACGTTTCTGTGATTTATGAAAACTAATCTCGTGCGTGCAAAAGTTTCTATTTTTCAGCAAGATCAAATTAACTATCACCGTAGGTTATCCTAAGGGTTTTACTTGGAACAAACATTAATTAAAACACAAAAATATATCTAACCAGAGGCTATATGAATTATTTATTACTATACAGGAACAAAAATCAAGGAATAAAAATAAAATTGGGTTGCCTCCCAACAAGCGCTATCGTTTAACGCCCCTAGCTAGGCATAAAAACAAGAATAGATCTAAGTATTACCATAATAATGGTAAGGCAAATCGCGAAAACTCCTCTCATATTCCCTACATTCAGCAGCTAGTTTTCTTTGTGATAAGCAAAAATAATCAAAATGGCTAAATTTAATGGGACAAAAGTCCCCAAGATCAAGCTCGGGAGGTATGGGTTCCTCCTTTGGCCCCTTATATTGCACAACCAATTCATCATTATAAGCGTTCTTTTGGCAAAAAGTCATGAGCCTTTGTTCAAAATAAATACCTAACCCGTTATTCTGAATAGCAAAATCATCATTGAGTTCAGAAATCCTATCAACTAGAACATCGGTAGGAACCTTCTTTCTAAGGTTTTCATTGTAAGCGACATGATCTAAAGATCGTAAATGCATTAAGTCTTCTTGATTAAAAAGGATAGCTTCTATGGGAGGACGACCAGTGTCCACCCTATAATGCGCAAAAATTTCATTGGCTTCTTTTATTATAAATCTAAACTCATGTGCCAAAAAGATAGTAGCTGCTCGCTTAACAGAAGAGTGCTCAATATTGGATAATTCTAGAAAAATCCTTTGTATGCAAGGATGCATATGAATAAACCGTCTTTCAAGTTCAACTACGAGCAAAGATATAGCATCCGCAAGACTACTAGTTTTATGAAGAATAGATCAACCCATAGTGGGCAAAGCACCAGCACAAGTAAAGAAATCTTGAATAACTCCTTTTCCAATAATATTACCACTACCGATTCGAAACTTTTTAGTATGTAAGATAGTGGGTTCTTCAGGAGGATCATCAAAAGCATCAAAGTTTCCCATATTATTACTATTGTCCTTATCAACGATAACCTCCCCAGTTTCAGACATAATGGCAGCAAAAACCACAAGGAGCAAGCGAAGAAGAGGCGAACGGAAAAGAGGGCGAATAAAATGGCAAAGGTGAAGTGGGGGAGAGGAAAACGAGAGGCAAATGGAAAATAATGTAATGCGAGGGATAAGAGTTTGTGATGGGTACTTGGTATGTCTTGACTTGTGCGTAGACTCCCCGGCAACGGCGCCAGAAATCCTTCTTGCTACCTCTTGAGCACTGCGTTGGTTTTCCCTTGAAGAGGAAAGGGTGATGCAGCAAAGTAGCGTAAGTATTTCCCTCAGTTTTTGAGAACCAAGGTATCAATCCAGTAGCAGGCTACACGCAAATCCCTCGTACCTGCACAAACAAATAAGAACCTTGCAACCAACGCGATAAAGGGGTTGTCAATCCCTTCACGGCCACTTGCAAAAGTGAGATCTGATAGAGATAATAAGATAAATATTTTTGGTATTTTTGTTGTATAGATTGGAAAGTAAATATTGCAAAATAAAATAGATCAGAAACTTATATGATGGAAGATAGACCCGGGGGCCATAGGTTTCACTAGTGGCTTCTCTCAAGATAGCATAAATGTTACGGTGGGTGAAAAAATTATTGTCGAGCAATTGATAGAAAAGTGCATAGTTATGAGAATATCTAGGCATGATCATGTATATAGGCATCACGTCCGCGATAAGTAGACCGAAACGATTGTGCATCTACTACTATTACTCCACACATCGACCGCTATCCAGCATGCATCTAGAGTATTAAGTTCATAAGAACAGAGTAACGCAATAGGCAAGATGACATGATGTAGAGGGATAAACTCAAGCAATATGATGTAAACCCCATCTTTTTATCCTCGATGGCAATAATACAGTTTGTGCCTTGCTGCCCCTGCTGTCACTGGCAAGATTGAACCCAAAGCTAAACCCTTCTCCCATTGCAAGAAAGATCAATCTAGTAGGCCAAACCAAACTGATAATTCGAAGAGACTTGCAAAGATAACAAATCATACATAAAAGAATTCAGAGAAGATTCAAATATTTTTCATAGATAATCTTGATCATAAACCCACAATTCATCGGATCTCGACAAACACACCGCAAAAAGAATTACATCGAATAGATCTCCAAGAAGATCGAGGAAAACTTTGTATTGAGATCCAAAGAGAGAGAAGAAGCCATCCAGCTAATAACTATGGACCCGAAGGTCTGAGGTAAACTACTCACACATCATCGGAGAGGCTATGGTGTTGATGTAGAAGCCCTCCGTGATCAATTCCCCCTCCGGCGGAGCGCCGGAAAAGGCCCCAAGATGGGATCTCATGGGTACAGAAGGTTGCGGTGGTGGAAATAGGGTTTCGTGGTGCTCTCGGATGTTTTCGGGGTATATGAGTATATATAGGCGAAAGAAGTCGGTTGGGGGAGCCACGAGGGGCCCACGAGGGTGGGGGGCGGGCCTACCCTCCTGAGCGTGCCTCCCTGCCTCGTGGCCACCTCATCGCTTCCTTGACGTCCACTTCAGGTCTCCTGGATTGTGTTTGTTCCAAAAACGATTCTCCCAAAGGTTTCATTACGTTTGGACTCCGTTTGATATTCCTTTTCTGCGAAACACTGAAATAGGCAAAAAACAACAATTTGCACTTGGCCTCCGGTTAGTAGGTTAGTCCCAAAAATAATATAAAAGTGTATAATAAAGCCCATTAAACATCCAAAACAGATAATATAATAGCATGGAACAATCAAAAATTATAGATACGTTGGAGACGTATCAGTCAACGGGTCTGGCACATTCAGATCCGTATGTATTTTGCAAATCTCTATGTCTCCCTCCTTGACTTGATCAAGGATGGAGTTGAAGCGTCTCTTGATGTGTTTGGTTCTTTTCTGAAATCTGGATTCCTTCGCTAAGGCTATTGCTCTAGTATTGTCACAAAAGATTTTCATTGGACCTGATGCACTTGGTACTACACCTAGATCGGATATGAACTCCTTCATCCAGACTCCTTCATTCACTGCTTCCGAAGCAGCTATGTACTCCCCTTCACACGTAGATCCTGCCACGACGCTTTGCTTGGAACTGCACCAACTGACAGCTCCACCATTCAATATAAATACATATCCGGTTTGTGACTTGGAGTCATCCGGATCTGTGTCAAAGCTAGCATCAACGTAACCATTTACGACGAGCTCTTTGTCACCTCCATAAACGAGAAACATATCCTTAGTCCTTTTCAGGTACTTCAGGATGTTCTTGACCATTGTCCAGTGATCCACTCCTGGATTACTTTGGTACCTCCCTGATAGACTTATAGCAAGGCACACATCAGGTCTGGTACACAACATAGCTTACATGATAGAACCTATGGCTGAGACATAGGGAATGACTTTCATTTTCTCTCTATCTTCTGCAATGGTCGGGCATTGAGTGTGACTCAACTTCACACCTTGTAACACAGGCAAGAACCTTTTCTTTGACTGATCCATTTTGAACTTCTTCAAAACTTTATCAAGGTATGTGCTTTGTGAAAGTCCAATTAAGCGTCTTGATCTATCTCTATAGATCTTGATGCCCAATATATAAGCAGCTTCACCGAGGCCTTTCATTGAAAAACTTTTATTCAAGTATCCATTTATGTTATCCAGAAATTCTATATCATTTCCAATCAACAATATGTCATCCACATATAATATTAGAAATGCTATAGAGCTCCCACTCACTTTCTTGTAAATACAGGCTTCTCCAAAAGTCTGTATAAACCATATGCTTTGATCACCTCATCAAAGTGTGTATTCCAACTCCGAGATGCTTGCACCAGTCCATAAATGGATCGCTGGAGCTTGCACACTTTGTCAGCACCTTTAGGATCGACAAAACTTTCTGGTTGCATCATATACAACTCTTCTTTAAGAAATCCATTAAGGAATGCAGTTTTGACATCCATTTGCCAGATTTCATAATCATAAAATGCGGTAATTGCTAACATGATTCGGACAGACTTAAGCATCGCTATGGGTGAGAAGGTCTCATCATAGTCAACTCCTTGAACTTATCGAAAAACTTTCGCGACAAGTCGAGCTTTGTAGACAGTAACATTACCATCAGCGTCAGCGTCAGTCTTCTTCTTGAAGATCCATTTATTCTCTATGGCTTGCCGATCATCGGGCAAGTCCACCAAAGTCTATACTTTGTTCTCATACATGGATCCCATCTCAGATTTCATGGCCTCAAGCCATTTTGCGGAATCTGGGCTCATCATCGCCTCCTCATAGTTCGTAGGTTTGTCATGGTCTAGTAACATGACTTCCAGAACAGGATTACCATACCACTCTGGTGCCGAATGTGCTCTGGTTGACCTACGAGGTTCGGTAGTAACTTGATACAAAGTTTCATGATCATTATCATTAGCTTCGTCACTAGTTGGTGTAGGCATCACGAAAACGGCTTTCTATGGTGAGCTACTTTCCAATTCGAGAGAAGGTACAATTACCTCATCAAGTTCTACTTTCCTCCCATTCACTTCTTTCGAGAGAAACTCCTTCTCTAGAAAGGATCCATTCTTAGCAACAAAGATCTTGCCTTCGGATCTGTGATAGAAGGTGTACCCAATAGTCGCTTTTGGGTATCCTATGAAGACACATTTCTCCGACTTGGGTTCGAGCTTATCAGGCTGAAGCTTTTTCACATAAGCATCGCAACCCCAAACTTTAAGAAATGACAGCTTAGGTTTCATGCCAAACCATAGTTCATACGGTGTCGTCTCAACGGATTTAGATGGTGCCCTATTTAAATTGAATACAGCTGTCTCTAATGCATAACCCCAAAACTATAGTGGTAAATCGGTAAGAGACATCATAGATCGCACCATATGTAATAAAGTATGATTACGACATTCGGAGACACCATTACGCTGTGGTGATCCAGGTGGCGTGAGTTGTGAAACTATTCCACATTGTTTTAAATGAAGGCCAAATTCATAACTCAAATATTCGCCTCCCCGATCAGATCGTAGAAACTTTATTTTGTTGTTACGATGATTGTCCACTTCACTCTGAAATTCTTTGATCTTTTCAAATGTTTCATACTTGTGTTTCATTAAGTAGATATACTCATATCTTCTCAAATTGTCTGTGAAGGTCAGGAAATAACGATACCCGCCGCGAGCCTCAACACTCATTGGACTGTTGGAAATATGCCCTAGAGGCAATAATAAATTGGTTATTATTATATTTCCTTGTTCATGATAATCGTTTATTATCCATGCTATAATTGTATTGATAGGAAACTCAGATACATGTGTGGATACATAGACAACACCATGTCCCTAGTAACCCTCTAGTTGACTAGCTCGTTGATCAATAGATGGTTACGGTTTCCTAACCATGGACATTGGATGTCGTTGATAACGGGATCACATCATTAGGAGAATGATGTGATGGACAAGACCCAATCCTAAGCCTAGCACAAAGGTCGTATAGTTCGTATGCTAAAGCTTTTCTAATGTCAAGTATCATTTCCTTAGACCATGAGATTGTGCAACTCCCGGATACCGTAGGAATGCTTTGGGTGTATCAAACGTCACAACGTAACTGGGTGACTATAAAGGTGCATTAGAGGTATCTCCGAAAGTGTCTGTTGGGTTGGCACGAATCGAGACTGGGATTTGTCACTCCGTGTAAACGAAGAGGTATCTCTGGGCCCACTCGGTAGGACATCATCATATGCGCAATGTGACCAAGGAGTTGATCACGGGATGATGTGTTACGGAACGAGTAAAGAGACTTGCCGGTAACGAGATTGAACAAGGTATCGGTATACCGACGATCGAATCTCGGGCAAGTACAATACCGCTAGACAAAGGGAATTGTATACGGGATTGATTAAGTCCTTGACATCGTGGTTCATCCGATGAGATCATCGTGGAACATGTGGGAGCCAACATGGGTATCCAGATCCCGCTGTTGGTTATTGACCGGAGAACGTCTCGGTCATGTCTGCATGTCTCCCGAACCCGTAGGGTCTACACACTTAAGGTTCGGTGACGCTAGGGATATAGAGATATTAGTATGCGGTAACCCGAAAGTTGTTCGGAGTCCCGGATGAGATCCCGGATGTCACGAGGAGTTCCGGAATGGTCTGGAGGTAAAGAATTATATATAGGAAGTGCTATTTCGGCCATCGGGACAAGTTTCGGGGTCACCGGTATTGTACCGGGACCACCGGACGGAAGGGTCCCGGGGGTCCACCGGGTGGGGCCACCTGCCCCGGGGGGCCACATGGGCTGTAGGGGGTGCGCCTTGGCCTATATGGGCCAAGGGCACCAGCCCCAAGAGGCCCATGCGCCAAGAGAAGAGAAAAAGGGAGAGTCCTAAAGGGGAAGGCACCTCCGAGGTGCCTTGGGGAGGATGGACTCCTCCCCACCCTTGGCCGCACCCTTCCTTGGAGGAAGGGGCAAGGGCTGCGCCTCCCCCTCTCCCTTGGCCCTATATATAGTGGGGGAAAAGGAGGAGCAAACCAATCTAAGGCCTGGCGCCTCCCTCTCCCTCCCGTGACACATCTCCCTCCTCCCGCAGCGCTTAGCGAAGCCCTGTTGGAATCCCGCTACTTCCACCACGCCGTCGTGCTGCTGGATCTCCATCAACCTCTCCCTCCTCCTTGCTGGATCAAGGTGGGAGACGTCTCCGTTCCGTACGTGTGTTGAACGCGGAGGTGCCGTCCGTTCGGCACTAGGATCATCGGTGATTTGGATCACGACGAGTACGACTCCATCAACCCCGTTCACTTGAACGCTTCCGCTTAGCGATCTACAAGGGTATGTAGATGCACTCTCCTTCCCCTCGTTGCTGGTCTCTCCATAGATAGATCTTGGTGACACGTAGGAAATTTTTGAATTTCTGCTACGTTCCCCAACAACAGTGGTATCAGAGCTAGGTTTATTGCGTAGATTCTATGCATGAGTAGAACACAAAGTAGTTGTGGGCGTTGATTTTGTTCAATATGCTTGCCGTTACTAGTCTTATCTTGATTCAGCGGCATCGTGGGATGAAGCGGCCCGGACCGACCTTACACGTACTCTTACGTGAGACTGGTTCCACCGACTGACATGCACTAGTTGCATAAGGTGGCTAGCGGGTGTCTGTCTCTCCCACTTTAGTCGGATCGGATTCGATGAAAAGGGTCCTTATGAAAGGTAAATAGCAATTGGCATATCACGTTGTGGTCTTTGCGTAGGTAAGAAACGTTCTTGCTAGAAACCCATAGCAGCCACGTAAAACATGCAAACAACAATTAGAGGACGTCTAACTTGTTTTTGCAGGGTATGCTATGTGATGTGATATGGCCAAAAGGATGTGATGAATGATATATGTAATGTATGAGATTGATCATGTTCTTGTAATAGATGATCATGGAGCCCCAAGATGGAGATCAAAGGAGCTACATGATATTGGCCATATCATGTCACTATTTGATTGCATGTGATGTTTATCATGTTTATACATCTTATTTGCTTAGAACGATGGTAGTAAATAAGATGATCCCTCATTAAAATTTCAAGAAGTGTTCTCCCCTAACTGTGCACCGTTGCTACAGTTCGTCGTTTCGAAGCACCACGTGTTAATCGGGTGTGATAGATCCTTACGTTCACATACAACGGGTGTAAGACAGTTTTACACAGCAAAAACACTTAGGGTTAACTTGACGAGCCTAGCATGTACAGACATGGCCTCGGAACACAGAAGACCGAAAGGTCGAGCATGAGTCGTATAGAAGATACGGTCAACATGAAGATGTTCACCGACGTTGACTAGTCCGTCTCACGCACAGATCGGACACGGCCTAGTTGACTCGGATCATGTAATCACTTAGATGACTAGAGGGATGTCTATCTAAGTGGGAGTTCATAAGATGAACTTAATTATCCTGAACATAGTCAAAAGGATTTTGCAAATTATGTCGTAGCTCGCGCTTTAGTTCTACTGTTTAGTTATGTTCCTAGAGAAAAAATTAGTTGAAAGTTGATAGTAGCAATTATGCGGACTAGGTCCGTAGACTGAGGATTGTCCTCATTGCTTCTTAGAAGGCTTATGTCCTTAATGCACCGCTTAGTGTGCTGAACCTCGAACGTCGTCTATGGATGTTGCGAACATCTGACATACACATTTTGATAACTACGTGATAGTTCAGTTAAACGGTTTAGAATTGAGGCACCGAAGACGTTTTGAAACGTCGCAAAACATATGAGATGTTTTGAGGGCTGAGATTGGGATTTCAGGCTCGTGCCCACGTCAAGAGGTATAAGACCTCCGATGATTTTCTTAGCCTGCAAACTAAGGGAGAAAAGCTCAATTGTTGAGCTTGTGCTCAGATTGTCTGAGTACAACAATCATTTGAATCGAGTGGGAGTTAATCTTCCAGATAAGATAGTGATGTTTCTCCGAAGTCATTACCACCAAGCTGCTAGAGCTTCGTGATGAACTATAATATATCGGGGACATGTATGATGATCCTTGAGATGTTCGTGATGTTTGACACCACAAAAGTAGAAATCAAAAAGAGCATCAATTGTTGATGGTTGGTGAAACCACTAGTTTCAAGAAGGGCAAGGGCACGAAGGGATACTTCATAAAACGGCAATTCAGCTGCTGCTCTAGTGAAGAAACCCAAGGTTGAACCCAAACCCGAGACTAAGTGCTTCTGTAATAAGGGGAACAACCACTGGAGCAGAATTACCCTAGATACTTGGTAGATAAGAAGGCTGGCAAGATCGATAGAAGTATATTGGATATACATTGTGTTGATGTGTACTTTACTAGTACTCCTAGTAGCACCAGGGTATTAGATACCGGCTCAGTTGCTAAGTGTTAGTAACTCGAAATAAAAGCTATGGAATAAACGGAGACTAGCTAAAGGTGAGCTGATGATATGTGTTGGAAGTGTTTCCAATGTTGATATAATCAAATATCGTACGCTCCTTCTACCATCGAGATTGGTGTTTGTGTTGAGCATAGACATGATTGGATTATGTCTATCGCAATACGGTTATTCATTTAAGGAGAATAATGGTTACTCTGTTTATTTGAATAATACCTTCAATGGTCTTACACCTAAAATGAATAGTTTATTGAATCTCGATCGTAGTGATACACATGTTCATGCCAAAAGATAGTAATGATAGTACCACCTACTTGTGGCACTGCCACTTAAGTCATATCGGTATAAAACGCATGAAGAAGCTCCATGTTGATGGATCTTTGGGCTCACTCATTTTGAAAAAGTTTGAGACATGCGAACCATGTCTATTGGTGTATATGCATGAAGAAACTCCATGCAAATGGACCGTTTGGACTCACTTGATTTTAAATCACTTGAGACATGCAAATCATACCACATGGGCAAGATGACTGAAAGCCTCGTTTTCAGTAAAATGGAACTAGAAAGCAACTTGCTGGAAGTAATACATTTTGATGTGTGCGGTCCAATGAGTGCTGAGGCATGTAGTGGATATCGTTATGTTCCTACTTCACAGATGATTTGAGTAGATATTGAATATACTTACTTGATGAATCACGAGTCTGAATTATTGAAAGGTTCAAGTAATTTCAGGGTGAAGTTGAAAGATCGTCGTGACAAGAGGATAAAATATCTATGATATGATCATAGAGATGAATATCTGAATTACGAGTTTGGCACAGAATTAAGACATTGTGGAAATTGTTTCACAACTGATACAGCCTGGAACACCATAGTGTGATGGTGTGTCCGAACATCATAACTACACCCTATTGGATATGATGCATACCATGATGTCTCTTATCAAATTACCACAATAGTTTATGGGTTAGGCATTAGAGACAACCACATTCACTTTAAATAGGGCACCACGTAATTCCGATGAGATGACACCGTATGAACTATGGTTTAGAGAAACCTAAGCTGTCATTTCTTAGAAGTTTGGGGCTGCGACGCTTATGTGAAAAGTTTCAGGCTGATAAGCTCGAACCCAAAGCGGATAAATGCATCTTCATAGGACACCCAAAACAGTTGGGTATACCTCCTGTCTTAGATTAGAAAGCAATAAGGGATTGTTTCTAGAATCGGGTCCTTTCTCGAGGAAAAGTTTCTCTCGAAAGAATTGAGTGGGAGGATGGTGGAGACTTGATGAGGTTGTTGAACCGTCACTTCAACTAGTGTATAGCAGGGCACAAAGAGTTGTTCCTGTGGCACCTACACCAATTGAAGTGGAAGCTTATGATATTGATCATGAGACTTCGGATCAAGTCACTCCCAAACCTCGTGGGATGACAAGGATGCGTACTACTTCAGAGTGGTACGTAATCCTGTCTTGGAAGTCATGTTGCTAGACAACAATGAACCTACGAGCTATGGAGAAGCGATGGTGGGCCTGGATTCCGATAAATGGCTTGAGGCCATATAATCCGAGAGAGGATCCATGTATGAAAACAAAGTGTAGACTTTGAAAGAACTACTTGATGGTCGTAAGGCTGTTGAGTGTAGATGGATTTTAAAAGGAAGGCGGACAATGATGGTAAATGTCACCATTAAGAAAGCTCGACTTGTCGTTAAGATGTTTTTCCGACAAGTTCAAGGAGTTGACTACGATGAGACTTTCTCACTCGTAGCGATGCTAAGAGTCTGTTGGAATTATATTAGCGATTACTGCATTATTTATGAAATCTTGCAGATAGGATGTCAAAAACATTGTTTCCTCGACGATTTTCTTGAGGAAAGGTTGTATGTGATACAACCGGAAGGTTTTGTCAATCCTGAAAGATGCTAATAAGTATGCAAAGCTCCAGCAATCCTTCTGAGGACTGGAGTAAGCATCTCGGAGTTGGAATGTATGTTTTGATGAGATGATCAAAGATTTTGGTATATACAAAGTTTATGAGAAACTTGTATTTCCAAAGAAGTGAGTGGGAGCACTATAGAATTTCTGATGAATATATGTTGTTGATCGGAAATGACATAGAATTTCTGGAAAGCATATAGGGTTATTTGGAAAGTGTTTTTCAATGGAAAGCCTGGATTAAGCTACTTGAACATTGAGCATCAAGATCTATAAGGATAGATCAAAACGCTTAATGGTACTTTCAAATGAGCACATACCTTGACATGATCTTGAAGCTGTTCAAGATGGATCAGTCAAAGAAGGAGTTCTTGCCTGAGTTGTAAGGTATGAAGTTAAGACTGAAAGCTTGACCATGGCAGAATAGAGAGAAAGGACGAAAGTCGTCCCCTATGCTTAAGACGTAGGCTCTACAGTATGCTATGCTGTGTACCGCACCTGAAGTGTGCCTTGCCATGAGTCAGTCAAGGGGTACAAGAGTGATCCAAGAATGGATCACAGGACAGCGGTCAAAGTTATCCTTAGTAACTAGTGGACTAAGGAATTTTCCCGATTATGGAGGTGGTAAAAGAGTTCGTCGTAAAGGGTTACGTCGATGCAAGCTTAACACCTATCCGGATAGCTCTGAGTAGAGATACCGGATGCATATAATGGAGCAACAATTTAGAATAGCTCCAAGTAGAACAGTTATTTGGAATAGCTCCAAATAGAGCGTGGTAGCTACATCTAGGAGATGACATAGAGATTTGTAAAGCACACACGGATCTAAAAGGTTCGGACCCGTTGACTAAAACCTCTCTCACAAGCAACATGATCAAACCTAAAACTCATTGAGTGTTAATCACATAGTGATGTGAACTAGACTACTGACTCTAGTAAACTCTTGGGTGTTGGTCACATGCCGATGTGACCTGTGAGTGTTAATCACATGGCGATGTGAACTAGATTATTGACTCTAGTGCAAGTGGGAGACTGTTGGAAATATGCCCTAGAGGCAATAATAAATTGGTTATTATTATATTTCCTTGTTCATGATAATCGTTTATTATCCATGCTATAATTGTATTGATAGGAAACTCAGATACATGTGTGGATACATAGACAACACCATGTCCCTAGTAAGCCTCTAGTTGACTAGCTCGTTGATCAATAGATGGTTACGGTTTCCTAACCATGGACATTGGATGTCGTTGATAACGGGATCACATCATTAGGAGAATGATGTGATGGACAAGACCCCAATCCTAAGCCTAGCACAAAGATCGTGTAGTTCGTATGCTAAAGCTTTTCTAATGTCAAGTATCATTTCCTTAGACCATGAGATTGTGCAACTCCCGGATACCGTAGGAATGCTTTGGGTGTATCAAACGTCACAACGTAACTGGGTGACTATAAAGGTGCATTACAGGTATCTCCGAAAGTGTCTGTTGGGTTGGCACGAATCGAGACTGGGATTTGTCACTCCGTGTAAACGGAGAGGTATCTCTGGGCCCACTCGGTAGGACATCATCATATGCGCAATGTGACCAAGGAGTGATCACGGGATGATGTGTTATGGAACGAGTAAAGAGACTTGCTGGTAACGAGATTGAACAAGGTATCGGATACCGACGATCAAATCTCGGGCAAGTGCAATACCGCTAGACGAAGGGAATTGAATACGGGATTGATTAAATCCTCTACATCGTGGTTCATCCGATGAGATCATTGTGGAACATGTGGGAGCCAACATGGGTATCCAGATCCCGCTGTTGGTTATTGGGCGGAGAGGTGTCTCGGTCATGTCTACATGGTTCCCGAACCCGTAGGGTCTACACACTTAAGGTTCGATGACGCTAGGGTTATAAAGGAAGTTTGTATGTGGTTACCGAATGTTGTTCGGAGTCCCGGATGAGATCCCGAACGTCACGAGGAGTTCCGGAATGGTCCGGAGGTAAAGAATTATATATAGGAAGTGCTATTTCGGCCATCGGGACAAGTTTCGGGGTCACCGGTATTGTACCGGGACCACCGGAAGGGTCCCGGGGGTCCACCGGGTGGGGCCACCTGCCCCGGGGGGCCACATGGGCTGTAGGGGGTGTGCCTTGGCCTATATGGGCCAAGGGCACCAGCCCCAAGAGGCCCATGCGCCAAGAGAAGAGAAAAAGGGGAGAGTCCTAAAGGGGGAAGGCACCTCCGAGGGGTGCCTTGGGGAGGATGGACTCCTCCCCACCCTTGGCCGCACCCTTCCTTGGAGGAAGGGGCAAGGGCTGCGCCTCCCCCTCTCCCTTGGCCCTATATATAGTGGGGGAAAAGGAGGAGCAAAACAAATCTAAGGCCCGGCGCCTCCCTCTCCCTCCCGTGACACATCTTCCTCCTCCCGCAGCGCTTAGCGAAGCCCTGTTGGAATCCCGCTACTTCCACCACGCCGTCGTGCTGCTGGATCTCCATCAAACTCTCCCTCCTCCTTGCTGGATCAAGGCGTGGGAGACGTCTCCGTGTTGTACGTGTGTTGAACGCGGAGGTGCCGTCCGTTCGGCACTAGGATCATCGGTGATCTGAATCACGACGAGTACGACTCCATCAACCCCGTTCACTTGAACGCTTCCGCTTAGCGATCTACAAGGGTATGTAGATGCACTCTCCTTCCCCTCGTTGCTGGTTTCTCCATAGATAGATCTTGGTGATACGTAGAAATTTTTTGAATTTCTGCTACGTTCCCCAACATGGACCGCATACATCGGTATGTATTATTTCCAATAAATCAGTAGCTCGCTCCATTGTTCCGCAGAACGGAGTTTTAGTCATCTTGCCCATGAGGCATGGTTCGCAAGCATCAAATGATTCATAATCAAGTGATTCCAAAAGTCCATCTGGATGGAGTTTCTTCATGCGCTTTACACCAATATGACCTAAACGGCAGTGCCACAAATATGTTGCACTATCATTATCAACTTTGCATCTTTTGGCATCAATATTATGAATATGTGCATCACCACGATCGAGATTCAACAAAAATAGACCACTCTTCAAGGGTGCATGACCATAAAAGATATTACTCATATAAATAGAAGAACCATTATTCTCTGATTTAAATGAATACCGTCTCGCATTAAACAAGATCCAGATATAATATTCATGCTCAACGCTGGCACGAAATAACAATTATTCAGGTCTAAAACTAATCCCGAAGGTACATGTAGAGGTAGCGTGCCGACAGCGATCACATCAACCTTGGAACCATTCCCGACGCGCATCGTCACCTTGTCCTTACCCAATCTTCGTTTAATCCGTAGTCCCTGTTTCGAGTTACAAATATGAGCAACTGAACCGGTATCAAATACCCAGGCACTACTACGAGCATTAGTAAGGTACACATCAATAACATGTATATCAAATATACCTTTGTTCACTTTGCCATCCCTCTTATCCGCCAAATACTTGGGGCAGTTCCACTTCCAGTGACCAATCCCTTTGCAGTAGAAGCACTCAGTTTTAGGCTTAGGTCCAGACTTGGGCTTCTTCCCGGGAGTGGAAACTTGCTTGCAATTCTTCTTGAAGTTCCCGTTCTTTCCTTTGCCCTTTTTCTTGAAACTAGTGGTCTTGTTAACCATCAACACTTGATGCTCCTTCTTGATTTCTACCTCCGCAGCTTTCAGCATTGTGAAGAGCTCGGGAATAGTCTTCTCCATCCCTTGCATATTATAGTTCATCACGAAGCCTTTATAGCTTGGTGGCAGTGATTGAAGAACTCTGTCAATAACACTATCATCTGGAAGATTAACTCCCAGCTGAATCAAGTGGCTATGATACCCAGACATTCTGAGTATGTGTTCACTGACAGAACTGTTCTCCTCCATCTTGCAGCTATAGAACTTGTTGGAGAATTCATATCTCTCAACTCGGGCATTTTCTTGAAATATTAACTTCAATTCCTGGAACATCTCATATGCTCCATGACGTTCAAAATGACTTTGAAGTGCCGATTCTAAGCCGTAGAGCATGGCACACTGAACTATCGAGTAGCCATCAACACGCGACTGCCAGGCATTCACAATGTTCGCAGTTGCTGGAGGGGGTGGCACACCTAGCGGTGCATCAAGGACATAACTCTTCTATGTAGCAATGAGGATAATCCTCAAGTTACGGACCCAGTCCGTGTAGTTGCTGCCATCATGTTTCAACTTAGCTTTCTCTAGGAATGCATTAAAATTCAAGGAACGGTAGCACGGGCCATTGATCTACAACATAGATATGCAAAAACTATCAGGACTAAGTTCATGATAAATAAAGTTCAATTAATCATATTACTTAAGAACTCTCACTTAGATAGACATCCCCCAAGTCATCTAAATGATCACGTGATCCAAATCAACTAAACCATGTCCGGTCATCATGTGAGATGGAGTAGTCTTCAATGGTGAACCTCTCTATGTTGATCATATCTACTATATGATTCACGTTCGACCTTTCGGTCTCTAGTGTTCCGAGTGTTGGGGAACGCGGTATTTCAAAAAAAATTACCTACGATCATGCAAGATCTATCTATGTGATGCATAGCAATGAGCGGGAGAGTGTGTCCACGTACCCTCGTAGACTGAACGCGGAAGCGTTAAGTAATGTGGTTGATGTAGTCGAACATCTTCGCGATCCAACCAATCAAGTACCGAACGCACGGCACCTCCGCGATCTGCAAACGTTCTGCTCGGTGACGTCCCTCAAATTCTAGATCCAGCTGAGGCCAAGGGAGAGTTCCCTCAGCACGACGATGTGGTGACGGTGATGATGAAGTTACCGGCACAGGGCTTCGCCTAAGCACTACAACGATATGACCGAGTGGTGGAAATCTATGGAGGGGGGCACCGCACATGGCTAATGAAAGTGCAACTATCCCTAGGTGGTTTTGGTAATTCATAACAACATATAGCTCATTGAGCTAATGCTGTTCCAAGATGATTATTTCAGGAAAGCTCAATGATTGGCATGGCATGGATGTTGAAAGTGGATCCCTCAAAATGCTAAGGACAAAGGATTGGCTCAAGCTCAAAGGCTCAAGACTCTTCATTTTATATTTTAGTGATCCAAGATCACATTGAGTCTTTAGGAAAAGACAATACTATCAAGGAGGGATGAGGTGTTGCTTAATGAGCCTCTTGCTTCATGTGCTTAGTGATATGCTCCAAAACCCTCAACTACTTTCCCATATCCACATTTGACCTAAACCCAAAGCCAAAATCGGCCCTACCGATTCTTTCAACCCGGCGCCACCGAGTTTCACTTGTCATAGCCATTGCCAAACCCTAGCAAATCGGTTCTACCGATAGGGATCTCGGTCTCACCGAGATGGGATTGCAAACTCTCGGTTTCCCTTTCGTAACTTTTCGGTCTCACCGAAAGAGCGGATCGGTCCCATCGAGATTGCAATGTAAACTCTCTGTTTCCTTTTTGTAACATTTCGGTCTCACCGAAAGAGCAAATCAGTCCCACCGAGTTTACCTGACCAACTCTCTGGTTAGCTTATTACCAAAATCGGTCTCACCGAGATTACGTTATGCCCTAACCCTAACCATATCGGTCCGACCGAGTTGCATGTCAGTCCCACCGAAAATCTCTAACGGTCACTAGGTTTACTATTTCGGTCTGACCGAGTTTGTTGATTCGGTCCCACCGAGATTGGTAAATTGTGTGTAACGGTTAGATTTTGTGTGGAGGCTATAAATACCCCTCCGCCTCCTCTTCACTCGTGGAGAGAGCCATCAGAGCACATCTACACTTCCAACTCATATGTTCTGAGAGAGAACCACCTACTCATGTGTTGAGACCAAGATATTCCATTCCTACCATATGAATCTTGATCTCTAGCCTTCCCCAAGTTGCTTTCCACTCAAATCTTCTTTCCACCAAATCCAAATCCTGTGAGAGAGAGTTGAGTGTTGGGGAGACTATCATTTGAAGCACAAGAGCAAGGAGTTCATCATCAACACACCATTTGTTACTTCTTGGAGAGTGGTGTCTCCTAGATTGGCTAGGTGTCACTTGGGAGCCTCCGACAAGATTGTGGAGTTGAACCAAGGAGTTTGTAAGGGCAAAGAGATCGCCTACTTCGTGAAGATCTACCGCTAGTGAGGCAAGTCCTTCGTGGGCGATGGCCATGGTGGGATAGACAAGGTTGCTTCTTCGTGGACCCTTCGTGGGTGGAGCCCTCCGTGGACTCGCGCAACCGTTACCCTTCGTGGGTTGAAGTCTCCATCAACGTGGATGTAGGATAGCACCACCTATCCGAAGCACGGGAAAAACATCCGTGTCTCCAATTGCGTTTGAATTCTCCAAACCCTTCCCTTTACATTCTTGCAAGTTGCATGCTTTACTTTCCACTGCCAATATACTCTTTGCATGCTTGCTTGAATTGTGTGATGATTGCTTGACTTGTCCTAAAGTAGCTAAAATCTGCCAAGAACTAAAATTGGGAAAAGGTTAAGTTTTTATTTGGTCAAGTAGTCTAATCACCCCACCTCTAGACATACTTTCGATCCTACAAGTGGTATCAGAGCTTTGGTCTCCATTTGCTTTGATTTCCATAGCTTTTGGTGGTCATAGCCTTGGTTTCACAACCTAGGAGAGTATGGCGTCTAGCGAGGGAAATTATCACCGTAGAGGTCCTTACTTTGATGGTACTAATTTTGCTAGTTGGAAGCATAAAATGAAAATGCATATTCTTGGACATAACCCCGCCGTTTGGGCTATTGTGTGTGTTGGTTTGCAAGGTGACTTCTTTGATGGGAGAGAACCAAACCGTGAAGCTACCGCGGACGAGTTGAAGATGTTGCAATACAATGCTCAAGCTTGTGATATTCTCTTCAACGGATTGTGCCCCGAAGAATTTAACAAAATCAGCCGTCTTGAGAATGCAAAGGAAATTTGGGACACTTTGATTGATATGCACGAAGGTACTGACTCCGTCAAGGAATCCAAATTGGATGTGCTTCAAAGTCAACTTGACAAGTTCAAAATGAAGGATGGTGAAGGTGTCGTTGAAATGTACTCTAGGCTTGCTCTCATCACAAATGAGATTGCCGGCTTAGGGAGTGAAGAGATGACCGATAGATTCATCCTCAAGAAGATTCTAAGAGCCTTGGATGGAAAATATGATACCGTGTGCACATTGATCCAAATGATGCCCAATTACAAAGATCTCCAGCCAACGGAGGTAATTGGAAGAATTGTTGCTCATGAGATGTCACTTAAGGATAAAGAGGAACTTCACAACAAATCAAGTGGTGCCTACAAAGCCTCATGTGAAGCCCCTACATCATCAAGTGAGAAACAAAACTTCAATGAAGAATTGAGCTTAATGGTGAAGAACTTCAACAAGTTCTACAAGAGTAGAAGCAAAGATAGAAGCTCCAAGTCAAGGTCCTACAATGACAAAAGATCTTCTAGTTGAGAGCGAAACTGCTACAATTGTGGAAGACCCGGACACTATTCCAATGAGTGTACGGCTCCCTACAAGAGAAGAGAAGACTCTCCAAAAATAAGAAGCAAAAGAGAAGAATCACCACCAAGAGAGAGAAGGAGTAGAGATGATCGTTATGAACGAAGATACTCACGGAGAAGCAAGGATTCGGCAAGGAAGGAAAAATCATCAAGAAGCTACATAAAACGAAGACATCAAGCTCATGTTGGTGAATGGGTATCCGGCTCCGACTCCGACGACCACTCCGAGAGAAGTTATCACTCCGACTCCGAATATACTCAAGATGAAGGTGTTGCCGGTCTAGCACTTGTGACAACCAACTCCTACGATATATTTGACTCACCAAATGAAGGAATTGGAAGATGCTTAATGACCAAAGGTCCTAAGGTAACACACCCCGAGTATGTTGATTTTAATAGTGATGAAGATGACTTGTTAGGTGATGATGATTTACTTGTTGACAACTCTAGTGATGAATACTATGATGAAACATCAATTAATCATGCTAATCAAGATAAAACGAATGACAATGATAAGGAGAAGATTGAGGCTCTAACTAAAGAACTAAACACTCTTAAGTTAGCTCATGAAACTATCTTCGAAGATCATCGAGAACTTTTAAGAGCTCATGAGAAGTTACGCTTTGAAAAGCTCAATCTTGAGCAAGAGCATGAGTTTTTAAAGGCAATCAATGATGATCTCCGCAAGAAAAGTTCTTCTTACATTGCCAAGCGTTTACTCTTATCCACTCACATGCCTCAAGTCAAGTCTAGTAATAAGAACAAGAAAGATTCTTCCTCTAGTAGTAACGATGATCATGATAAATCCAATATTGTTGCTTCTAGTAGTTCTCTTGATTCCACTAATGATTCTCTTAGCCAAGTTACACTTGAGCAAGAAAACAGCTTATTGAAGGGAATTATAGAGAAAGGAGTGTACAAAAGCCTTGCCGAGAGTAAGCAATTCGAGGAAATTGTGCGCAAGCAAGGAATGCACCGGAAGAATCAAGGTGTTGGTTTTGAACGAAAGTTCAATGCCAATGGAGTTGAGTGGGAAGAAGATCAATACCCCAAGACAAATTTTGTTCCTCAACAAGAGAAGTATCCTACTTCCTTCAAGGGGACACAAGCTCAAGATGATCTTCCACCACAAGACTACAAGCAAAAAGGCAAGGCCAAGCTTCAAGAAGAAATTGATGCATTTGAAGAAGCTCCTAAGACCTTAGTCAAGTGGCTTCCCAAGACCACTTAAAGTTCCACTTCATCAAGTACGACTACAACTCCAAGGATTCCCATCAAGATGGTGTGGATCCAAAAGAAGAAGAACTAGAGAGTTCTTGAGGGTGACTCCGCCAACATACTTCTCTCTTATCATTTTGGCAAGAACAAGTGCAATCAACTTCCACATATTGCACTAGTTCAAGGAGTCACAAACCCTCTTGTTGGTAAGACAAGGGACAAGGTAACCTAAAAGTTTTCATGGACATCATCTTGTGTGTGCATCACTCTATGTCTATGGATATCCTTGTTTGTTCCTTGTGGGACTAACCCATGTAGGTATTGAACGTGCAATTCACTCAAATGGATAGCTCCAAGTGATCTACATCAACATTGAGCATCCACATCTTCAACATCTACATGAAGTCATCATCGACAAAACCCAAGGTTAGTTCATCCCTCTTAGGGGGGATATCACATCTAGGGGGAGCTTTACTCTAAGACTTGAGCTAAAGCAACTCTAAAGATGTGAACACAACAATGCTTTATGTAAAAGTGGTAACCCCACTTGATCTTAAACGATGAGTATGACCTATGATCAAGTGTTCTCACTTGACTCCTAAGTCAATATACTCATATATAGATGACCTAGTCATCGCCAATTGCTTGATAGATGCTAGAATTGGTTGTGCATGCTTTGTCACATATTTCAATTGCCATTTTATTGTGTGAGCATGTTGGTTGCATATTTTACTCATTCGAGGACATCCACTTGTTGTTTTGATTGTTTGGTTTTATTTCCTTTTGCCAAGTGGATGGACAAGAATGCCTAAGAACCTCCTCTAGCTATCTATGCTTTTCTCGTATCAAACTCTATTCATGCTACATCACAAAATTTGATCAAGTCAGATTCGAACCACTCTGTGTGAGGAGCACTCGGAGTCCCCGATTCGTCATAGACTTAAACTTCCAAAACCTCTTTATGATTCTCGGTCTGACCGATATCCTACTTTCGGTCCTACCGAGATCATTAAGTTGATCTGAATTTTCGATCTCGGTGCAACCGACTTGAACCATTCGGTCACACCGAGTTGCAATAACTGTATACAGTTTTGCATCTCGGTGCCACCGAGTTGTTCCACTCGGTCACACCGACAGGGTTGGGCTATATATAGTCACGGGCAAAAATTTGGAAATTTCTCCGAACCCCTTGGCCTGCGCGATAGCTCGCTCTGCCAATGTGGTCTCCGGATCATCTCCTCGCCGCCAGCCGCCTCCAGTCGCTGGTCTCCATCGCCGTCAACGGAATTCTACCCCGCCGTTGCCGCCATAGTGAGTCTCGGCCGAACTAGGGTATGGACTCGATCTTTGTGCTATCCCCAATCTGATTCCTAGCACATTGTGATCATATTGATTCTAGCCACGATTGAAACACTCCTATCCAGTCAATGCGTTCGTAGAATAGGATTGATTCGAAAATTTTAGGGTTAGGTTTCCGCCGAAACCATCTCGGACCCACCAAGTTGAAAAACTCGGTCCCACCGATTTGGCTCATGCCATTGCACAAGTAAGACTCGGTCTGACCGAGAATTACTAATCGGTGTGACCGATTTTGGAACTTTGTGAAACCCTAGCAGTCTCGGTGCCACCGAACTGTGACTCGGTCTGACCGAGTTCACTAGTTTAGGTTCCAAAACTGCTTCGGTATCACTGAGTTTAAAAATCGGTAGATCCGAGATGATTTCTGTGGGAAACTAAAACTAAGATTTTGAGTCATTCTTTTGCAAAAATCTCTGCATTTTGTGATGCTCATCTATTCTACCTCATCTATAAACTGTTCACAGGGTCAGCAGTCAGCTTGTTCATCATGTCTGATTAGAGTGACAGCCAGAATGTGTTAGAACAGCAAGTGCACATGAGTGAGGGCACTAGTCCCTCCAGTTTTTCTGATGAAGACAGCAGGAGCACCCCTAGCAATCTGCCAAAAGCTGCCACCAGACAAAGGAAGAAGAGAACCTCAGACTCAGAGGATGAGGACTATGTGGCAGAAGAGGAAGCTACTTCCAAGAAAGTAGTGCTCAAGAAGGAGTATGGCTCAGCTCAAGGCACAAAGCCAGGATTGAAAATCAAAAGGCCAGCAGGTAGACAACCTATGCCAAAGGCCAGAGCTTCAACTCAGATTCCTGAAAAGCCTGCACCCATAGAGCCAGTTGCTGCTGAAGGGAAGAAGAGGAAGGAAAGGGTCAAAAAGACCACTGCCAGAGTGCTTGGGAGATCCTCAATCATGAGAGACTCGGAAGAGGAAGAGGAAGAAGAGGTTGCTGCACCAGCACCTAAGGCACCTAAGCTTATGGGTGATGCTATCAGGACAGGGGCTGCTGCATCCAAGCCCAAAGAAGCACCCAAAGCTGCCTCCAAGCCCAAGTCAGCTCCAAAGAGGAATACAAGGAGCATACCAGCTGCTGAGAAGAACAAGGCCCCAGTGCCTAACATTGCTGAAGAAGAAGAAGGTCAAGTGCTCAGGAAGCTTAAGCCCAAGATCCCAGACCACAATGATGTTCATCCTGTGGCTGAGGACATGAAAATCAGAAGAGACTCAGGGCTAAGGAAGTGGAGAGAAGCAGATCCATATGCTTCAAGGAGAAGAACTGCTGTTGATTATAGGTTCCACACTAAGGAACAGCAGGACTTCTATTAGACAGTTTTGTTGGACAAGAAGCCCATTGTTTGTGACATGAGATGGGTCAATTGGGAGTACATCAAGGACAATGAAGAACACTATCCTGGAGTGTATGACAGCTTCAATGCTTGTGGAGTAGCAGACTTTGTTGGGCAGAAGCTCACAAAGTGGAATGAAGAGCTCATTATGCAATTCTACTCCACAGCACACTTCTACCCAGATGGAAGGATCACATGGATGTCTGAAGGTACAAGGTACCAATCTACAGTTGCTGAATGGGCTCAGTTGATCAATGCCCCAGAAGAGCAGGAAGATGACTTGGATATCTATGCCAAGAACAAGATGGACCACAACTCTATGTCCAATATGTACAAGGAAATTCCAAACGAGGCACTTGATACTTTCAAGTTTGGGTCTGTGCATTATCTTCTGTCAGGGCTGCCAACCATTAACTGGATCCTTAGGCACACTCTGTTGCCCAAGTCAGGTGATCACAAGATGATCAGAGGCCATGCAATCAATTTGCTTCATGTATTTGATGTGCCACAAAAGTTCAAGGTGATGAGCCTCATGGTAGAGACCATTAAGAGGACAGCAGCTGATCAGAAGAGGAGCTGTGGATATGCCCCACAAATTCAGGAGTTAATCAACTCGAAGATGGGCACAGGCACATACTTGCTGGACAAAGAACACCCTGCCCATCCATCCAGATTTTGAAGATAATTAAGTTGTGATGAATGAGAATGAACCATCATCTGCACAAGCACAAGCAAAGAAGGAGAAGGCAAGGAAGGAGAAAGCTGCCAAGATGCCAACTCAAGAGGAGGCATCTGAGTATTTCTTGAAAACCAAACAAGAGCAGCTTGGTTACTTGATTGCATCCACACTGAGGATTGAGCAAGGACTGGCCACCCTCACTCAGAATCAGCAGAGCTTAGAAAGAATCATGGAACAAAAGTTCTATGACCTAGATGTGAAGGTGACAGAATCATGGAACTATCCCCAGGTGGTTTTGGTAATTCATAACAACATATAGCTCATTGAGCTAATGCTGTTCCAAGATGATTATTTCAGGAAAGCTCAATGATTGGCATGGCATGGATGTTGAAAGTGGATCCCTCAAAATGCTAAGGACAAAGGATTGGCTCAAGCTCAAAGGCTCAAGACTCTTCATTTTATATTTTAGTGATCCAAGATCACATTGAGTCTTTAGGAAAAGCCAATACTATCAAGGAGGGATGAGGTGTTGCTTAATGAGCCTCTTGCTTCATGTGCTTAGTGATATGCTCCAAAACCCTCAACTACTTTCCCATATCCACATTTGACCTAAACCCAAAGCCAAAATCGGCCCTACCGATTCTTTCAACCCGGCGCCACCGAGTTTCACTTGTCATAGCCATTGCCAAACCCTAGCAAATCGGTTCTACCGATAGGGATCTTGGTCTCACCGAGATGGGATTGCAAACTCTCGGTTTCCCTTTCGTAACTTTTCGGTCTCACCGAAAGAGCGGATCGGTCCCACCGAGATTGCAATGTAAACTCTCTGTTTCCTTTTTGTAACATTTCGGTCTCACCGAAAGAGCAAATCGGTCCCACCGAGTTTACCTGACCAACTCTCTGGTTAGCTTATTACCAAAATCGGTCTCACCGAGTTTGTGTAATCGGTCTCACCGAGATTACGTTATGCCCTAACCCTAACCATATCGGTCCGACCGAGTTGCATGTCAGTCCCACCGAAAATCTCTAACGGTCACTAGGTTTACTATTTCGGTCTGACCGAGTTTGTTGATTCGGTCCCACCGAGATTGGTAAATTGTGTGTAACGGTTAGATTTTGTGTGGAGGCTATAAATACCCCTCCGCCTCCTCTTCACTCGTGGAGAGAGCCATCAGAGCACATCTACACTTCCAACTCATATGTTCTGAGAGAGAACCACCTACTCATGTGTTGAGACCAAGATATTCCATTCCTACCATATGAATCTTGATCTCTAGCCTTCCCCAAGTTGCTTTCCACTCAAATCTTCTTTCCACCAAATCCAAATCTTGTGAGAGAGAGTTGAGTGTTGGGGAGACTATCATTTGAAGCACAAGAGCAAGGAGTTCATCATCAACACACCATTTGTTACTTCTTGGAGAGTGGTGTCTCCTAGATTGGCTAGGTGTCACTTAGGAGCCTCCGACAAGATTGTGGAGTTGAACCAAGGAGTTTGTAAGGGCAAGGAGATCGCCTACTTTGTGAAGATCTACCACTAGTGAGGCAAGTCCTTCGTGGGTGATGGCCATGGTGGGATAGACAAGGTTGCTTCTTCGTGGACCCTTCGTGGGTGGAGCCCTCCGTGGACTCGCGCAACCGTTACCCTTCGTGGGTTGAAGTCTCCATCAACGTGGATGTAGGATAGCACCACCTATCCGAACCATGGGAAAAACATCCGTGTCTCCAATTGCGTTTGAATTCTCCAAACCCTTCCCTTTACATTCTTGCAAGTTGCATGCTTTACTTTCCGCTGCCAATATACTCTTTGCATGCTTGCTTGAATTGTGTGATGATTGCTTGACTTGTCCTAAAGTAGCTAAAATCTGCCAAGAACTAAAATTGGGAAAAGGTTAAGTTTTTATTTGGTCAAGTAGTCTAATCACCCCCCCCTCTAGAAATACTTTCGATCCTACAGCTAAACAATCAACTTGTGTGTCTATGGGGTGCCCCCGTCCCCGTATAGAAAGGAAGGAGGGAGGAGGAGGCCGGCCTAGGAGGAGGCGCGCGCCAAGGGGGACAATCCTACTCCAAGTAGGTTCCTCCCCTTTCCTATTCCTATTAGGAGAAGGAGGAAAGAGGAGGAGGGGAGAAGGAAAGGAGGGGCCGGCCCCCCAAACCCTAAACCAATTCGGTTTGGGTCTGGGGGGCGTGCCCCACACCTTGCTTGCTACCCTCTTTCTCCACTAGGGCCCAATAAGGCCCATAGACTCCCCAGGGGGTTCCGGTAACCTCCCGGTACTCCGAAAAATACCCGATACACTTCGGAACCCTTCTGGTGTCTGAATATAACCTTCCAATATATCTACCTTTATGTCTCGACCAATTCAAGACTCCTCGTCATGTCCGTGATCACATCCAGGGCTCCGAACAACCTTCGGCACATCAAATCACATAAACTCATAATAGTAATCGTCATCGAACGTTAAGCGTGCGGACCCTACGGGTTCGAGAACTATGTAGACATGACCGAGACACCTCTCCGGTCAATAACCAATAGCGGAACCTATATGCTCATATTGGTTCCTACATATTCTACGAAGATCTTTATCGGTCAAACCGCATAACAACATACGTTGTTCCCTTTGTCATCGGTATGTTACTTGCCCAAGATTCGATCGTCGGTATCCTCATACCTAGTTCAATCTCGTTACCGGCAAGTCTCTTTACTCGTCCTGTAATGCATCATCCCGTGACTAACTCATTAGTCACATTGCTTGCAAGGCTTATAATGATGAGCATTACCGAGAGGGCCCAGAGATACCTCTCTGACAATCGGAGTGACAAATCCCAATCTCGATCTATGCCAACTCAACAGACACCATCAGAGACACCTGTAGAGCATCTTTATAATCACCTAGTTACGTTGTGACGTTTGATAGCACACTAAGTGTTCCTCCGGTATCCGGGAGTTGCATAATCTCATAGTCATAGGAACATGTATAAGTCATGAAGAAAGCAATACTAGTAAAACTTAACAATCATAATGCTAAGCTAACGGATGGGTCTTGTCCATCACATCATTCTCTAATGATGTGATCCCGTTCATCAAATGACAACTCATGTCTATGGCTAGGAAACTTAACCATCTTTGATTAACGAGCTAGTCAAGTAGAGGCACACTAGGGATACTCTGTTTGTCTATGTATTCACACATGTACTAAGTTTCCGGTTAATATAATTCTAGCCTGAATAATAAACATTTATCATGAAATAAGGAAATAAATAATAACTTTATTATTGCCTCTAGGGCATATTTCCTTCAGTCTCCCACTTGCACTAGAGTCAATAATCTAGTTCACATCGCCATGTGATTTAACGCCAATAGTTCACATCTTTATGTGATTAACACCCATAGTTCACATCGCCATGTGACCAACACTCAAAAGGTTTACTAGAGTCAATAATCTAGTCCACATCGCTATGTGATTAACACCCAAGAGTAATAAGGTATGATCATGTTTTGCCTGTGAGAGAAATTTTTAGCCTATGGGTCTGCAACATTCAGATCCGTATGTATTTTGCAAATTTCTATGTCTACAATACTCTGCACGGAGCTACTCTAGCTAATTGCTCCCACTTTCAATATGTATCTAGATCGAGACTTCGAGTCATCCAGATCGGTGTCAAAACTTGCATCGACGTAACTCTTTACGACGAACTCTTTTGTCACCTCCATAACCGAGAAACATTTCCTTATTCCACTAAGGATAATTTTGATCGATGTCCAGTGATCCACTCCTAGATCATTATTGTACCCTCTTGCCAAACTCATGGCGAGGTACATAATAGGTCTGGTACACAGCATAGCATACTTTATAGAACCTATGACTGGGGCATAGGGAATGACTTTTCATTCTCTTTCTATTTTCTGCCGTGGTCGGATTTTGAGTCTTTACTCAACTTCACACCTTGCAACACAGGCAAGAACTCCTTTTTTGACTGTTCCATTTTGAACTACTTCAAAAACTTGTCAAGGTATGTACTCATTGAAAAAATTTATCAAGCATCTTGATCTATCTCTATAGATCTTGATGCTCAATATGTAAACAGCTTCACCGGAGTCTTTCTTTGAAAAACTCCTTTCAAACACTCTATGCTTTCCAGAAAATTCTACATTATTTCCAATCAATAATATGTCATTCACATATACTTATCAGAAATACTGTAGTGCTCCCACTCAAATTCTTGTAAATACAGGCTTCACCGCAAGTCTATATAAAACTATATGCTTTGATCATCTCATCAAAGCATATATTCCAACTCTGAGATGCTTGCACCAGTCCATAGATGGATCGCTGGAGCCTTGCACACTTTGTTAGCACCTTTAGGATCGACAAAACCTTATGGTTGCATCATATACAACTCTTCTTTAAGAAATCCATTAAGGAATGCAGGTTTGACATCCATTTGCCAAATTTCATAAAATGCGGCAATTACTAACATGATTCGGACAGACTTTTAAGCATTGATACAAATGAGAATATCTCATCGTAGTCAACACCTTGAACTTTGTCGCAAACATTTTTGCGACAATTCGAGCTTTGTAGATAGTAACACTACTATCACCGTTCGTCTTCCTCTTGAAGATCCATTTATTCTCTATGGCTTGCCGATCATCGGGCAAGTCAACCAAAGTCCATACTTTGTTCTTATACATGGATCCTATCTCAGATTTCATGGCCTCAAGCCATTTCACGGAATCTGGGCTCATCATCGCTTCCTCATAGTTTGTAGGTTCGTCATGGTCAAGTAACATGACCTCCAGAACAGGATTACCGTACCACTCTGGTGCGGACCTTACTCTGGTTGACCTACGAGGTTTAGTAGTAACTGGATCTAAAGTTTCATGATCATCATCATTAGCTTCCTCACTAATTGGTGTAGGAATCACTGGAACTGATTTCTGTGATGAACTACTTTCCAATTCGGGAGAAGGTACAATTACCTCATCAAGTTCTACATTCCTCCCACTCACTTCCTTCGAGAGAAACTTCTTCTCTAGAAAGGATTCATTCTTAGCAACGAATATCTTGCCTTCGGATCTGTGATAGAAGGTGTACCCAACAGTCTCCTTTGGGTATCCAATGAAGACACATTTTTCCGACTTGGGTTCGAGCTTATCAGGTTGAAGCTTTTTCACATAAGCATCGTAGCCCCAAACTTTAAGAAACAACAACTTAGGTTTCTTGATAAACCACAGTTCATACGGTGTCGCCTCAACGGATTTAGATGGTGCCCTATTTAACGTGATGCAGTTGTCTCTAATGCATAACCCCAAAACGATAATGGTAAATCGGTAAGAGACATCATAGATCGCACCATATCCAAAAAGTACGGTTACGATGTTCGGACACACCATTATGCTGTGGTGTTCCAGGTGGCGTGAGTTGTGAAACTATTCCACATTGTTTCAAATGAAGACCAAACTCGTAACTCAAATATTCACCTCCACGATCAGATCTTAGAAACTTTATTTTATTGTTACAATGATTTTCCAATTCACTCTAAAATTCTTTGAACTTTTCAAATGTTTCAGACTTATACCGTCGTAATCTCCTCACGCCCTCGCACAATGCAAGATGCTGTGATTCCACTAAGGGGCCCTTGAGGGCGGTCACTGAACCCGTACAAATGGCAACCCTTGGGGGCGGTCACCAAACCCGTACACTTTGGCAACCCTTGGGGGCGGTCAACGGAACCCGTACAAATTGCTCGGGGCAATCTCCACAACCTAATTGGAGACCCCGACGCAAGCCCGAAGCTTTACACCACAATGATTGAGCTCCGTAGCACCACCAACTGTCTAGGGCACCCAAGCACCCCAAGAGGAACAAGCTCTAGGCTACTAGGCACCCAAGAGTGATAAGCTTCTCAACTTTCACTCCCACGTATCACCATGGAGAACTCAAAACGATGCGCCAAATACAATGGCAAGGGAACATGGAGTGCCCAAGTCCTTCTCTCCCAAATCCCACCAAAGCAACTAATGCTATGGAGGAAAATGAGAGGAAGAACAAGAAAGATAACACGGAGAACTCCAAGATCTAGATCCAAGGAGTTCCCCTCACATAGAGGAGAAAGTGATTGGTGGAAATGTGGATCTAGATCTCCTCTCTCTTTCCCCCACCCCCCCCCCCCCCCCCCGAAAAAACTAGCAAGAATCCATGGAGGGATTGAGAGTTTGCAAGCTCAAAGAAGGTTAACAATGTGGGGCAAACACGATCTCTAGAGATAGGGACCATTGGGGAAGAAGACCCCTTAAATAGGCACCCCCCGAATCCAACCGTTATTCCCACAAGTCATGCACAAGCAGTACTACCGCTTGGGGGAGGGGTACTACCGCTTAGCATGGTCCAAACAGCCCAACGAGACAGAAAAACACAAGTTGTCGATCTGCTACAGAGGTAGTACCGCTCGGGGGAGAGGTAGTACCGCTTGAGTGGTAGTACCGCTTGGCGGAGAGGTACTACCGCTTATGAGAGGTACTACCGCTCGCTATTACCGCTCTACTACTGTGAAATTCGTGACGACTTCCAAAGGTATAAATATAAGCAGCGGAAGTAGCAGGCCGGTAGTACCGCTTAAACGCGGCACTACCGCTCTACTGCCACTCTACTACCGCTTAGAGCTGAAAACCCGCCCAAGCAAAATAGAAGGATGCTCCAATACTGAAACGGGTATAACTATTGCATATGAGCTCCGAATTGAGCAAACTCAAGCTTGTTGGATAGATGACGACAAGTACTATCCAAACAGCGAATGGTTGTAGTAAGAAGAGGCAAGGGGGTATGCCTAAGATATAGAGGAGTGAAACCTCTATCGGTGAAGAACTGTCAAAAACTCCAGCATCGAAATCATCATAGAAGATGCATACCTGAACTCTGTTTTCGATGGACTCAAGCTTGTCATGAAGATGAACAAAAACTCTAAAACTCACACAGAGAAAAACCAAGAAAGATGATGCAAGGATGCAATGTTTTGAGCTCTCTACATATGGTACGATCAAGCTACTTACTTGAGAGCCCCTATTGATAGTATGGCAATCGATCCTATAACCCGGTCTCCCAGCTACTACCAAGAGAGTGGTAAAATAGAAAACCTATCAAGGGCAAACCTTTTCCTTGCACAAAGTCCACTTGAGCTCGATGATGATGATCTTGACTTTCTCAGGTTGGACCACCTTTCTTCATTGCATTGGCTCGGTGAAGACTAGTTGATTTCTCCCCCATACTCCACTATGGGTGAGCCACTCTTCGGCATATCTTCACAAGTCTGTTGTCGCCGCAATGGACAGCAAGCTTCAAGCATGATCTCTTCGTGATGCTCCACTTGAACTTGCACTTCACAACCTTGATGACGATCACCACTTGGTGTCATCCTCCATGGGTTGTATTAGATCTTCCTCTTGACACAAGCCCATGGGAAACACACCTAACCCCACATTGAACCTCGCGTAGAAAATGGGTTAGTACACAAAGCATAATGGACAATGCTTACCATACCATGGGTCACTTGATCCCACTCGGTACATCTTCTACGATTTGTGTGTTGATCAACTTGAATCACTCTCTATACTTAGTCTTGATCAACCTTGAATCTTTCCAACTCTCTTCATTAAGATGATGTCTTGAAGAAAAACATGAATGTTCACACAATCTTCTTCTTCAAGACATGCTTGCAATGAGCTCAAGTCTCGCATGACCAATCTTTGGATAATTCCTTGAAAAGCACCTTTGCCAACACATAAACTCCTTGAAACCAACAAATGGACTTCAAGAAAAGCCTATGGACAAAACCTACAAAAATAACTCAAGGCAACCACTAGTCCATAGAGAATGTCATCAATTACCAAAACCACACATGGGGGCACCACATGTTCTTTCAGTAGCGACGAAGAGGAAGGAGCAGGGGTGAGGTGGGGTACACGATGGCTAGGGTTCATTGCCTCCTCAGTTACCCCTAGCGGAGAGATGTGAGAGTAGGGAGAAAGGTTATTAGAGATCAATTTGTCCATGTTGATGCTCGCTTGGCATATAGTTTCAAGTAAACGCCTACCATTCCCCCTTCACGCTCATTCCTCGCCCCACCGTCCTCATTCCTCCTGCAATGATGTCCTCCGCGTGATACTCATTCCTACTATGCCCACTCTGCACTCCTACTCATCTTGCGCCCTTCACGCATCACCATGGACCGACCACTCACTACATCCGTGAGCACATTGCTCGTCTTGCCGGCCTACAAGCATCATCTGATCATGTTGCCCCGTGCCCGATGTCACGTCGCCGAGACGTGTCGCCACTCCAGTTTCCATCCCGTGCCTCCCCACCACCATCGTCAGCATGGAAGGTAAATTATTTTTATAGGTTTGAATGAAAATATGTAGATATCAATTTGTTAATGTTTTGTAAATTGTATTATATCAATGCAAATGCCAATTTAGTCATTTTCTATTTCAATGTCAATATAATTTTGCTATGTCAATTTTTTATGCCAATTAAATGGGAGGCGATTACATGGAGCAGTACTTTAAATGAGGCCATGTCCGTCTCCTCCACCAAAGTGAAGAAGTCCTCCTCCAACAAGTACCCAGAAAGATATCCTCATCTGATGACATGGACGTGAACATGACCATTGATGATGATGAATAGAAGATGTCCTCACGTTGTGCCCCCACCCTCGACCCCGAGGTTGGGCCTTCACCTTGGGACATCCCCGCATGGTACAGAGGTAGACAATTGATACCCTGGGTGATTAGCACACACAATAGGGGAGTATAAGAGCATCTACAACAGTGGTCACCTACTTTATGGCCCTATACACCACGGACGCGTCCTAGCACATCTGCTAGAAGTGACCGAGAAGACCCGTTTTGTCCCGCTTTACAACCACAACCCCCATTTATCCACCCCAAATCTGTACAAACCCATGCAAACTACGTAGATCATCATATAACACATGAACATAGCAATCCAACTTAGATAGAGCATATAAACATATCAATCCGACATAGATAGGGGACTAAAAGTTATTACAGTATGATCCAAAAGGGCCTCTCGGAGTTCGTCACTTAATAACGATAGATAAAGTTTTAAATTGGGAGAGAGAGAGAGAATCTCACCACTTCCTTGTTGTACACTTCCCCTTGGGGGTCTCGGGAGCGATGGCATTCCTCAGTGTAGGTGTTGGCGGTGGGTAGAGTGTCATCATCCGTCATGTCGTTGTCCGAGGAGGAGGAGGAGCTGATGATCCCCACCATGCGCCAGATGGTGTGGTCCTGCTCTGCCATGAGCCGCACACCTCTCTCCGCCGCCGCCACCACCACCACCTTCTGCATCGCCAACTGTTGGGACTTCTCGAGCCCGATGTGGAGCGTTGTCGCATTTTTGCGGTGACGTTGGCGGGTGTCTGTCTCCCCAGACCTGTAGAAGCGATGGATGTCATCGCAGAGGGCCTCCTCATCGTCACTGTCGTTTGCGGGGGGGCGCTCCAGAGCGGATCTACAAGACCCGCACTTGGAGCGACTCGCGACGCCTCCTGTGCCCTCTTCCTTACGCATTGATACTCACGGCCCTCGGACTCCAGCTCCCTTGTGGGCGCGAGCACCCAACGATGCTCGGGAGGAGCAGTTGCTGGTGGTGTCGGACGCCACTGGTGCCCCAGCCGCCTGTCTGAGGAAGGCAGGGACCACATCGTGCATCCGTGAGGCGCCACAGAGCTGCAGTTGCCCACCGGGCTGCCATTGACACCGTGGATGAGTAGCCCCCGCCCCGGTCCATGCACGAGTGGTGGTGGGTAATGCAGAGCGCTATCTCCTCGTTGTCCGGTGTGGACGAGCTCGAGGAGACCGCAACAAGCTTCTCCCAGTCGATGGAGTCAGAGTCGCCGCCGGATCCGTTCTCGACCATGGACGAGGGGATGGGATAGGCCAGAGAGAGGAAGGGGAGGAGATGGAAGTGAAATGGAGCAGAGAGGTTGAATAGGATTTGGTGGTCCGACTTTGGGTGTTTGTGGGAACATGATGGGGACGACGTGGGCCATAGTGGGCTGGTCCGACGTGGCAGACGCGTCCACGGCCACCTATGGGGCCATGAGCCCCTTGTGGTTCGGCGGGGGAGGGGGGTGAGCACGTTGGACAAAGAGTGGAGAGCGCCGGGCAGCACGGTAGAGATCACACAAGAAGTTTTACCCAGGTTCGGACCGCCGTGAGGTGTAAAATCCTACTCCTGCATTGGTGGATTGATGGTGGATTGTGGTGGAAACACAACGCTCTAGCCCGGCAGGGTCACCTCGGGGCGAGAGCAGCTACACGCGTACGAGTGTACAAGGGTCCGAATCCTTTCTATGGTTGCCATGGGCCTCCTTTTATAGATCATGGGGTCACCATAGTGGCAAATCAGTCATTGTGTACTGATTAGATAGCAAACAGTGCTATTATACCTAACTCTGCAGATAGGGCAGAGCGCATTAAATTCGCCGCTTAGTGTCACATGGCCTGCCCGGCAAGCCTTGTCGGGTTGTTCGGCCACCTTCTTTCATGTCTGCATGACACGTCGCTGGACAGGTGTCATTTGGAGGTGATTTCCATAGGAAGTGGCTGCCATGTGGCAAGATATAGCCACTTAGTCACTTGGGGGCTTGACACCGCACTGATTGATGACTTGCATCGCTGCGAGGTGGTGCGGTGGAGCCTTGGCGGGGTAGTTTGTCTTCGTAGGGCCTGGCAGGCCTGCTGGGACGGTCTCGAGGCTTGCTTCCGGAGTAACCTTGACCTCGCCAGGCTCGCTTGCCCGGCAAGGGAGGTTTTCCCTTAGTGGTGTCTTGCTCCTTTATCTTGACTTGATCTTCTTAATTTGCACTCTGATTCTTCAAAGAGCTGATCTCTTGTGCTTGGTCTGGTCCTGGATGTTGTAATCTTGCCAGGTTGGTGGCTTGCTGTCCCTGCACAAGTAAGGGGAAAACAGATGCCCCTGTTTGTGTACCCCGTCAGAAGCCCCCGGGCCTGAGCCATACGTGTCGTTGGGCACGTTGGGTTAGGCCCCAAACAGTGCACGGACACGTGTTGCGCATGCAGCGATTTGTCATGATAATCAGTCAATCCAACGTCCACTTCGCGTATTTACCGCGGGTCATGGGGTAGTGGGACTATAGTAGTTAATATGAAATGGCAACTTTCTGAAGAGTCACACCCTCCCCCACGTTCTTTCCTTGAGAAAGGAAAATGCGGAAGGGCACTGCTCATTCGTTGCCCGCTCCGCTCCTCCACCATCTTCTTTCGCAAGCCAAACAACCGCTCTTCCTCCCCACCCATACTCGTTGCCGGTCCTCCATCCTACTTCCTTCCCCCATCCCCATCGCAACTTGAGGAGATGGGGAAGAAAGCCGCCGCCAAGGGAAGCAGACGACCACCGCAAAGGAGGCGGTCGCTGAGGGGAGCAAGAGGGCAATGGAGCTGGACAAGAGACAGAGGGGAGATCATTTTCTTCCCGTCGAATCTGGACGGCGGGGTGCTGGAAGCAAGGTACGGATATCTGTGGTGGAGGGAAATCCCGAAAGGGCATGGCGCACCCAAAGTCCTGGCGGAGGGGAAAGAGGACCCGCCAGATTCATATCGATTCTTCTGCGTGTATTTCATCTGCGGCCTCTGCCCTCCCTTCTCGGGTTTCTTTGAGGCAATGATGGTGATCTATGGATTCCATCTTCTGGATTTCACGCCAAATGCAATGGCGTGTATGGCAATTTCTCTTCTAAATCATGAATGAGGGTTGATCTGTCCTTGGTCTTGACCACAATATCATCCATGTAAGATTCAATGTTTCTGTGCGAACTGCGACTCAAAACCAATCTGGACTGCCCTTGCAGAAGTGGATTCGGCGCTCTTCAACCCGAAAGGCATCCGTACGAAGCAGTATGTGCCACACGGGGTGATGAACGTGGTCTTCTCTTCATCTTCCTTGGACACAAAGATCTGATGGTATCCAGAGTACGCATCCCGAAAAGAGAGCAAGTCAGGGCCTCCCAATATCCGCCCCAGATATGGGCTGGATATGATGGGTGCCTGTTAGACGGGACGTATAGGGCCCATATGAGGGGTGCAGCTGGATCGAGTTTTTGTGACTGGTCACTAACCGGGTCTTCTGCTCAGACGTATAGGGAGTGTTTGGGGAGTCCAAGTGTAGATGCTCTAAGCAGTGGCTTGACTTGTTCAAGGGGAAGTAGAGAAGTGATTCCTTTGGACTTTGATGATACTTTTGTTGAGCTGTTTCATGATGTTAAATGAGTTGTTGAATTATTGCACTATGTCTCTTCATGTCACTTAATTAGGTTCACATCTATGTGCGAACTTGTGTCATGATGTTTGAAATGAAGTTCAAATCGTGTCATGAGTGTCATAATATTTGGAAGTTACCGTAGTTAACTCATACTATTTTGTTGATGAGTAGAACACATACTTATAGTTTTCGCAAAAAAACACATACTTATAGTTGAAACACTCTGAACATGACTGAACTCTTCTACCGACGATTTTTTGGCCGCCAGAGCTTACGTAAGAGGCTGGGAACCGGAGCAAGAGCATTGAACCATGGCAGGGCCGATGGCTCTCTAAGGCAGCCCAGACAGTGCTCATTAACTCGTCCCTCTCCAGCTTGCTCCTATTCATTATGAGCTTCTATAGCCTGCCTAAGACTCTGCACCATGAGATTGCCATAGTCTAAGGGCGCTTCTTCTGGGCTGGCGAGGGCGATAAGCAGAAGTACCACATGGTTCCGTGGTCGGAGATCTGTAAACCTCGCGATGGGCGGACTCGGGATCATGTCCTCCAAACGCATGAACATTGCTCTCCTGACTAGGTGGCTTTGGAGGATTGCGAACGAAGAGGGTGGCTTGTGGCTTCGCATCATCCAGCAGAAATACCTCCGTGGTCAGCCACTCGCCTTCTGCCAGCGGTTCGATGGCTCCCAGTTCTGGCAATCCATCATACAACTCCTCCCAATCCTCGGCATCGGGACCTCGATTGCGGTTGGATCTGGCACCGCCACACTGTTCTGGTTCGATAGATGGGATGGGGACACCCCTTCGCAGCTCGCTTCCCTGACCTGTTCTCCATCGCGGTAGATCCGCGAATTTCTGTCGCGGTGGCCCTTATTGACTTAATTAGGGCATCTCGCGTTCCGGAGACCATTTGGGCCGGTAGAGAATGCTACGTGGCAGGACCTGCTCGACTGCATTGCTTTGCACGAGCCGGATCCGAAGATAGAAGAGGACCGCACCAGGTGGCGGCTAGAGCCATCTGGGCAATTCTCCTCTAAATCTCTCTACCAGGCTATAGCCCCTTCGCCGGGTCCTGAGGCTCTCACCACCATCTTGGCAATCCGGCTCCCCTTAAAGATTAGGATCTTCTTATGGCAATGGATTCGCGACTGCCTTCCGCCCGGCAGAGGTCCTGAAACGCAACGGCCCTAGTGATGGGCGGTGCCCGCTCTGCGGGCCTGAAGAGGATACGAACCATATATTCTTCAACTGTGTGCCCGCGCAGTTCCTCTGGAGCTGTTTCCGCGAATTACTGGGTGGAAGCTGGGACCACAACAACTTTCCCGCTCTCTTCGCCGAACTTCAGGCGTTACCACCCGCGTCTCGTCACATTGGGTGGTTGACCATCGGTGTGCTAGCCTGGACGCTGTGGACTATTAGGAATAAGCTTGTGATTCAGCATGTCCCTCTTTGTCGCGCTACTAACGCTTTGTTCAAATGGTCTGGTTACTTGCAGCTTTGGCGGCCGCTTAGCCGCCCCAGGGAGATAGACGCCATCACCTCCATCATCACCCAGCTTCGCGCGATGGCTCTTCGGATGGCTCCTCCGCTTCCCCCACCACCACCAGAGCCGGATTAGATCTTCTCTACCTCGCCGCCACCACCGTTTATGTGTTGTGCGTGCTTCATTTCTGTGTTGGGCTTGTTGTGTTGTGCCCACAGCTGAACCTTGTGTATTGTTTGTGCGCGTATGTGTTGGACCTTGCCTGCGGTGGCGTTGTGTGTGTTGTTCGGATGGTACCATGTTGACTTTGTGCTTGGTGGTTTGTTTTATTTATAAAGCAGGACAAAAGCCTTTTTCAGTAACCGGAGCAAGAAGTAAAAGTTGAGAACATAGTCTAGTCAGTGAAACATTGAGTGGTTCCCATGAGATTTTTTGTGTCACGTCACAAAAAGATTTGTGCGGCAGCTGTTTACCAGGAAATGGAACACTGACGGAGACAACGGAGCAAAGAATGCCAAGTGGCGTGTTGAGCAAAGAATGCCAAGTGGCGTGTCGCTTGGAAGGCCGCACCCAACCGGATGTGATCATGCGACAATCCTTGTGAGCCGCTAATGGCGCCGAGCCTGACTGCCAGACCGTCCCCCCTTCCATCTCCTCGCCTCTCCTTCGCCAAGGTGATTATCGCTGAACCTCTAAGCAATCGCTGCCCATCTTTGCTTGATTCCCTCCTGGTTGTATCCTCTCCTCCCCCTCACCGTCTTCCTGCAGAACCATCGCCTCCTCCTCGGCGTCAGGTGCGGCTCCGGCTCGCCCGGAAGCGGCGATGACGACGCATCGCCGGTCGTCAGGGCGGCGGTCAGCGCCGTCACTGAGCTCATCAGGGCCCTCTCTCCCAAGAAGCCAAGGCAAGCTGTCGAAGCCGTCGACGCAGAGTCGGAGTCGCTTCGCAGCGTCGACGACGTGGTGGCTGTTCTTGAAGCCGACTACCGGCGTGCTTATTTCCTTACTGGTACGTGCTCTGCAGTATGGACACTGAATGATTTGCATTAGCATTTTTTTTCTTCTTTTCAATGCGTGTGACAGTCAAAGGAAACTGAAGCAAGTTAATTTGCACATTCAGAGCAATTGTCTTTTGATTTTTGTGGCATTTGAGTAGCCAATGTGCTCAATACTGTATCGATTTCAGGGAACTTCACTCTGGGCATATATGCTGAAGATTGCTTGTTTGAAGACCCGACGATAAAGTTCCGTGGTATGCAAAAAAATGCAAATAACACTAGAATAGTACCTAGATCGATGCACCCTTATCTGCCAAGAACTAACTTTCGTATACCATTGTACTCCGTAGGAAGGTCTAGATACGCCCAGAATCTGGATTTGTTAGTGCCCTTCTTCGACAGCCCTTCGCTCCAACTTGAAAACATAGACAAGGTAAGTATTTTTTTTGCCTTCCCATGCAGTTTCGCTTTGCCTAATTATATTGTACATTCTCCGTTTCTAAATATAAGAACAGAGGTAGTACCAGTTAATAAACTGCAAAAGGAATTGTGATGTACTCCCTCTGTAAACTAATATAAGAGTGTTTAGTGTCTAAACACTTATATTAGTTTACAGAGGGAGTATCAAATATGTGTCTCGTTTTTTAAGTACTTCTCATTTGTGCTAAACTATAAACATAAAACTATCTTCTTGTTTGGTTAATGTTGGCATTTGTGAAGTTTCTCATGGTATGTGGCTTACACCAAAGTTTGTTTAGCACGCGCTTTTTCACTACTCTCTGCACTCCTGAAAATCATGAATGCAGGGTTCGAGGGTCGACACAAAGTTTATCATAGCAACATGGACATTAAGGTGCCTCATCGACATCACATTATGATCCATCACGGAATACATTACTAGATATGTCTTTGTTCCTTCTGATCATGACCATTATTTTTTACCTTTGGCTTTTGAGGCTAATGTTTCTGCACTACTTTCAGGACGTATTTGAAGCTCCCGTGGAAGCCCCTCATCGCCATAAGAGGGAACACAACATACGATTTAGATGAAGAATATAAGGTAGTAATTAAGGGGGATAAAATAAACCATGTAAACTCATTTCATCCATCCCTTATTTCACACTATCATTCAGATTTCAAAGGTTGCACTACGTTTCAGGTCGTTAGGCACGCAGAGAGTTGGGACGTCTCTCCGCTGGAAGCGATTGGACAGTTATTCGTCTCGGCTCCAAAGCAAACGGGCAGCTGAGCTGGCAAGTGAACTTTGGAACAATTGATTATATCACAAAACCCACGGAAACCCACGACGAGCTTGTGTGCATAAGTAATTCTGCAGTTATCTCTACTATTAAAGGAGAGTTTGTAAGTCATTCGTCTCCCTCCCATGGCCCCACCAATTGAACGATCTTTCCACGATTCTCGGTTTCTTTTTACCAACCGCAACCCCACCGAGTTCGGCAAGTGATGATTCAATCACGTCTTCTTTCTTTCTTAGGATGCTCATGTGATCGAGTGCCATAAAAACAAATTTGTCATCAACCGAAAATTGTCTCCAGCAGCCCGTGGATTCACAACCATACATGGCAAATCTATCTATCTACACCACATCATACCTTTGGGAGGAAGGTTGGCCTGAACTAGGACATCTTGGCCATCCTGGTCCATGACCTCTCAAACCTTGAAGTCTATTTTATGAGCAGGAGATCAAGGATGCGGTGTTCGCTCTCTCCTCTTCCAATGCTCCAGGACCTGAGGATCGGAAACCCATTTGTGCATGGACTGCATCTTGCTGGATTTCCCTCTTCACGGACGATGTTGGTATTTTTGCCAACCCGAGCAAGGAAGAGCTCAATGCGATCTCCTCCATCCTTTTGGCCCTTGGTGATGTGAGCAGTCTGGTCACTAACCTATCAAAGTCTGAGATCTTCCCCATTTGTTGCCACGACATGGATCTACATGACATCCTCTCTGAATTCGCCGCCAAGATTGCTTCCTTCCCTAGAAGGTACCTGGGGTTGCCTATGCACTCTCGCCGCTTTTGCAATATCGATTATCAAGGCCTCATTGGGGTTACCCGATCAACAGGCCACGCGCACTTGTCGAGGCTGGGGAGGTGGGTAAGCTCAATGGAGTGCGCTAGCATGTGGCTCAAAGTGCGTGGGTGGTAACCATGGGCGACCAAGTGGGTGTTGGGCACCATGAGATGCGGGTGCGGACCTAGAGGTCGTCGGCTCAATCCCCATCCCCATGGATGCCCATGTGACTTTGAAATACTCACCTCCCTCAAGAGGTGTTCCTCCACGCCAACCAACTAAAATCCCACGAGCGCGCGATTCCTTGGTGCCCAGTACCACGCCAACAAAGTGATGAACCAGCGAGAGTTGGTCGGAGGAGTTGGGTAAAGAACATGAAATTTTTAGCTTTGGTCATTTTGCATAACTTTTAGAGACAAGTTAAACCCTAAACTTCTTTTTTTAACTAAAATGGTACACTTAAACCAATTAGTAGACTAAAGTGTGCAGTTTTTAAGTTAATGAACTAAAGTGTGCTTTTGTGTGAGTTTATGGAACGTGGAGTAACTAAGCATTTCACTCTTATTAGGGCTTGTATAATGTATGGTGTTTAGAGAAGGTGCTTAGAGAAACAGTCTCCTCTTAAAAATCAATGCTTATTTGTTGAGGATAGACACTTAATTAGACACTTATCCTGTCGAGATAAGCACCAATGCCTAAGATAATCGGCTTATTTTACTGAACATTATACAAGGCCGTGGAAGATTATGGAGAAAAGAGGGACAGAGTCAAGCGGACAACGATTTGCTTTGGTCATTTGCAGAAACCACCCCCATAGAAACAACTTTCATGGGTGCCATCCTTTACATACACACGTGTCCGACAAGAAATTACAGCAACGACCTTTTTTTTTACCAAAGCGGTACACTTAATAAACCAGTTAATAGACTATAAACTGTGTGATTTTTTAGTTCATGAACTGAATTGTTTATCCACCGTCAATTTAGTTCATCCACCGTTAGTTTATGGGCTAATAGGCATTTCACTGTTAGAGAGGGAGGAGGGACATATAGTCAAGCTGACAACGATTTCTAAAGCGCAAAAGGTCCAACTAGATGACACAAGCCCGGCCAAGTGGCGGCAGCTCGAAACAACAGCCAGCAGAAAAAATCAACGCAAAATCGCGTCTTTTCGCAAACGAAAACCTCCCAGCACCGGCAAGAACCAGGGGATCGTCCCTCCCCTCCCTCTCCCCCCACCCTCCTTTCCCACTCCAATCCAATCACGTCGCCCTCCATCTCCTCCGCCCCTCTTTCCAAGATTCTCCCCACCATCGCCAAAAAGATCGGCGGCGAGACGAGAGAGGGAAAGGCCGGCCGGCGAAAAGGGAAAGCCAAGCACCCTGCAAGGCGCAGCTCGGTGCCGTGAGCGGAGAGGAGAGGCCGGTCCGTCGATTGATCGATTCCGTTTCCATATCGCTCCCCGGACCCCGAGATGGGATTTTGATGCCGGATTCCTCCCGCTTTCTTTATCTCCAGTTTGGTTCTTCTTGCTATATCCCTCGTGGGGTTTCCAGCTTCCGCCTGAACTTTTCGTCGTTATAGAGGCTTCGCTTCTGCCGTCCTTCCGCCCCTTCAATCTCGCAGTCCAACCTCCGGCCGTTAGCTGTGTTCCTCCGATTCCAGAGCAGCTCGCCATTTTCGCCGGAGACTGCTGCTGCTGTCGTCCGACATACTCTGTTCTTGATTCCAATTTCTTTTCCGGGCCGGGCGACTCTGCTGTGCAACTTGCCCACTGACTGCACACAAAGTGATTGTTTCTTGGCATAATTCTGGCACAAATGGATGACGGGGTGGACCTCCCGAGCCAATTCCTCTTCCCGCACCCGGAGATGCCCGGCGCCTTCAGCGACCTCCTGGGCGACGCCGCCGCGACCTGCACCCACACGCACACCTGCAACCCTCCGGGCCCGTCGGCCGCCACGCACACGCACACCTGCCTGCACACCCACACCCACCAGCTCTTCGCCGCCGGCAGCGAGGACGACGACGCGGCGCGGCCCCGCCGGCCGCTGGGGAACCGGGAGGCCGTGCGCAAGTACCGGGAGAAGAAGAAGGCGCACGCCGCGTTCCTGGAGGAGGAGGTCAAGCAGCTGCGCGCCGCCAACCAGCAGCTCCAGCGCCGGCTGCAGGGCCACGCCACGCTTGAGGCCGAGGTGGCGCGGCTGAGGGGCCTCCTCTTCGACGTCCGGGCCAAGATCGACGCGGAGGCCGCCGGCGCGTTCCCGTTCCAGAAGCAGTGCAGCGTCGGCTCCGTGGCGTGCGCCGACCCGACCCTCTGCTTCAACAATGGCAACTCTGAGGTCGGTGGCGCCTGCTGGGAGGACAGCTCCGGGCCGGCGGCTGCGGATTACAGGTTCGATGAAGACGGCAATGGCAATGGCGGCGCGTCGCGGGAGATCGATGCTCCGGAACAACCGGTGCGTTCCATGGATGTCGTTGAGCTCTGCTGCTTCCCTAGCTGAATCTATGAATGTGATCAAGGATTGTTTCGGCAGTTGTTGCATGAGAGTTGTTTTACATTTTTGGTGAAAACACACTCTCATGGAATGAAAGGGCGATCAGTGAGTATAACTGATATGATGTTCTTATGTTTTGATACTATGCTTATACTCATATATAATAGCAATAGAAGGAGGTTACAGTTATACTCAGGAGGATGTGTTCTGGTACAAAATTGTAATGCCAATATACGCTTGATCTCTGAACCTCCGGTTTGGGTTCGTTAGTATTCAGGCAATCGGATGGGACCATGATACTGATAAAAAAATGCACCGTCTTCGGTTCTTTCTCGTTGTTCCATATCAATTTCTTAGTTAACTTTAGCATCGATCCAGAAAAGTTCTTCCACACATAACCTGATGATACAAGCCTCAAGCAAAACGGAGTGCTGTTTTTGTACATTGTCTGCTTTCGTATTTCCTGGTGCAGATAGAGATAATGATCTAACCAATGGGATTAAGAATGCTCGGTATAAGTATGGAAATGCGGGGCTTAATATTTTGTGGAGTATAATTCAAGAGGCGCACTTTTCAACCTCTCCTTTTCCTTTTTCTTGTTGGCAAATATAACAACGGAATAGCATCTGAATCTTTCTAGCTTCACTACATTTTTCTTTTTTGCGACGCCATTCAGAGACGCCATTATTTCTTTCCGACGGCGATGTAATGGATCATCTGGGAAAGGTGCCATTCAGGTTAGCATTCGGACAATCAGACGGGGCGGTGGTACTGATAAAATGCACTGCCTCTGGTTCATTTTCCCCTTTCTTTTTCTGAAAGAGAGCTCCCTGCATTTTTCCTGTGAACAAGAGCTGGTAGTGCTAATGATGCAGAAATGTTTGGCACTTGACATGGCTGTGATCAGTGCACTATATGCTTGCTGTTCACTACTACTCCCTCCATTCCTACGTATAAATCTTTTTAGAGATTTGAATATGAACTACATACGGATATTAGAATCTCTAATAAAACTTATATTTAAAAACGAAGGAAGTAGTAGCTTCTCATGTAACTTGAGCACCGCTTCCTGATACTTTGCAATGACACAAGGCTGTGTGCACCAATCGATGCCGTTAAGAACGTTCGGTGCATGACCACACGCAGAGGAGGCCGGGTTTGAAATTTTGTAGAGTAGGATTCAAGAGGCAAACTTTTGAACCAATTTTTTGGGGAGTGTAAGAATGGAATATTGACGATAAAGGGTTTTTCCCCGCCTTATATTATAAAACAAACACCCGATACATTCAGCTCGTTAGGGCCGCAGCACAGAAAAGCTCAAAAGAAAAACAAGAAGAAGAAAAAGAAATAAATGCCGACACCGGCAGATCAACGAAGAAAGGAAGACCGGCAACCGCTGCATCCTCCGAAGAAGTACCACCACGCTCCCAGTATCCCGAAGCGCCGTGCACCAAGAAACACCTTTAAAAAGGAATGCGACGATGCCGCCGCTGTTGCCCGAACAAGTTCTAGGGTTTCCCCGGTACGCGAGGAATAGTGGGGAAGGGATATACCCAATGCCCCTCAGGAAGGTCCGACGGCGCCCGTGGGCGTCATCGCATCGGTGCCGACAGGCCGACAGGGATTTCTCCCGATCCACAACCACCACCACCACCACTCCAGACACTTCGTAGTGCATCACCCACAGAGCCGCCCACCAGCATGTGCCACCACAGTTACCGAACCACCCTCGCTGTAACACCCTCGATGCGACTATAGCTCCCACGTGTCGAGGCACGACTTAGAGACATAATCGCATTGAAGGCATATGTCGCAAGTTAGGCAATCTTCACAACATCCCATGTAATAATAATAAAAGGGGAGATAACATAGTTGGCTTACACTCGCCATGTCAATCAAGTACATTAATAACATTACATCATCCATACACTCAAGGCCCGACTACGGCACCAAAATAAAAGAGAACCCAACATGCGACACGGTCCCGATCACCCCCAACTGGGCACCACTACTGATCATCGGGAAAGGAAACATAGTATCGTTGAGAGTCTTCGTCGAACTCCCACTTGAGCTCATACGCGTCTCCTGGAGCGGTATCATCAGGCCCTACATCTGGTGTAATAGTAATCTGTGAGCCACAGGGACTCAGCAATCTCGCACCCTCGCGATCAAGACTATTTAAGCTTATAGGTTTGGCAAGGTAAAATGTAAGTGGAGCTGCAGTAAGCGACTAGCAAGTGTGGTGGCTAACTTATTCGCAAAAGAGAGCGAGAAGAGGAGGCAAAGCATGAGCGGGAAGCTAGAGAACAACCTGCGCAAACATTACTCCAACACCGTGTCCACTTCCCGGACTCCGCCGAGAAGAGCCATCACGGTAACACACTCAGTTGGTTCATTTTAATTAATTAAGGTTCAAGTTATCTACAACCGGACATTAACAAATTCCCATCTGCCCATAACCGTGGGCACGGCTTTCGAAAGTTCAATCCCTGCAGGGGAGTCCCAACTTAGCCCATGACAAGCTCTCACGGTCAACGAATGAATAGACCTCCTCCCAAGACGTTCCGATCAGACTCGGTATCTCGGTAACTCAAGACACTTCGACAGGTTAAAACAAGACCAGCAACACCGCCCGAATGTGCCGACAAATCCCGATAGGAGCTGCACATATCTCTTTCTCAGGGCACACTCAGATGAGACATTCTACGAGTAAAACCAACCCTCAAGTTGCCCCGAGGTGGCCCCGCAGTCTACTTGGTCGGACCAACACTCAGAGGAGCACTGGCCCGGGGGGGTTAAAATAAGATGACCCTTGGGCTCCGGTAACCCAAGGGAAAAAGAGGCTAGGTGGCGAATAGTAAGACCAATGTTGGGCATTGCTGGAAAAGCTTTAATCAAGGCGAACTATCAAGGGGTTCTTATTATAACCCAACCGCGTAAAAAACGCAAAAATCCGGGAACATAACACCGATATGACGGAAACTAGGGCGGCAAGAGTGGAACAAAACACTAGGCGAGAGGCCGAGCCTTCCACCCTTTACCAAGTATACAAATGCATTAAGATAACATAGCAATATAATGATATCCCAACAAGTAAATAAAGGTTCCAACAAGGAACGGCCTCCAATCTTCACCTGCAACTAGCAACGCTATAAGAGGGGCTGAGCAAAGCGGTAACATAGCCAATCAACGGTTTGCTAGGACAATGGTGGGTTAGAGGTTTGACATGGCAATTTAGGAGGCTTGCAAGCAAGTGGTAGGCATCGTAGCAATGGCATAGCAAAAGAGCGAGCAAACTAGCATAGCAAAGATAGTAGTAATTTCGAGGGTATGATCATCTTGCCTGCACAGTTGTCAGAGTTGACTGGATTCTCAAAAGCAAACTCAACGGGCTCCTCGTTAGCGAACTCGTCTCCCGGCTCTACCCAACAAGACAAACAAGCAACAAGGATACAATCAACCACGTGCAAGACCAAGCAATATGATGAAATGATAATATGCTATGCGGGATGCGATGCGGGATACAAAAATGCAAGATATGACAGGAAATGCATGAACCTGGCCTCAACTTGGAATTCCAAGGGTGCCACTGGAAAGATGAGATGAAATCGCTTGAAAACGATATAAAGAACGCCGGAATCGGAGTTACGGTTTGGAAAAGGTAAGCGATTCAAAAATGACACCGGTCTGCGATTTACAGCAAGTAGGCATCTAAATGCAATGAGATGAACATGCTACAACACCCAAACATGACAACAAAATACATGGCAGGGATGCACACAAGATGCTTAACAAAAGTCTAGCACTGAGCTACGGCCAAATCATCCATTAACAGGTTCAAACAAGCATGGCAAAAACGCAAATGGTAAACAGATCTCAGACTTAGTGAAATTAACACTTGTCTGGAATTTCAGATCATATAGCCCTCTTCGGAGCAACAAAACAACATGCTACAGGACTTGAACATGACAAAGAAAGACATGGCATGGAGCTACTCAACAAGCTTAACAAAAGTCCCTTAGTGACCTTGAGCCAAAAGGGATCACAAAATATACTAACAAGCACACGAACATAGCAAAAATATAATCAGTTTTCAGACTTAGTGAAAACTAGGACATGCTGAAACATAACTCACGAAGGCATGTTTACGAGCTCGATGCACTCACTACGGTGCAAGTCATGGCAAGACAAGCATACATCCATCAAGAAGGCACAAAATACAAGCTAGACATGGCAAGAACAATAGCATAGCATGCACGGATCAACTACAATAACATCGGCAAAATCGCAAACAAGTTGACGATCTGCCCAGATTCACAACGAAGCAAAAGTAGAGCTTGATTGACTCATGCTAGGGTGCTCCATAATTGCAAACAAATACATGGATGGATAGAGCACTACAAGATTAACAAAACTCCCTTACTTATCATCCTCAAAAGAGGCACGAATCACTAGGAAACAATAAGAACATATGGCATCGTGAACTAAACAATCCCAGGACTTAGTGAAATCACTAAGTCCCTGAAAACAGAATTACCGGGTGCCTCACTTTGCAAGCTTGCACAAGTCACCACACACATCACAAAAATGCATGGGTGGCACCTCTGGAAAGATAACAAAATCCTTAACAAAACATATGTAGAACTCACGGGCATAGCATGCACACATTAATCATGGCAAAAATGACAAATGTCTAAGATGAACTAGCAGATCTGACAATTAACTCACGAAGCCCTCTTCTCACAGCATTTCGGGCATTAGGATGAACTCAAATGAAAATGATGCAATGGAATGAAATGATGTGCTCGTCGAGGCGAACATTTTGATATACTATATGTCCAAAACGGAGCTACGGATGCGGAGATATAGCCGGTCAAAGTTAGCACAAAAATTAGGGTTCGGAGGAGAAAAGTCAATCGTCAAATTTCAGATCTCAGATCTGCACGCTTCCCGAGGCTCGCCGGCGCACACTGTTCACTGGAGCACGGAAGTCGAGGTTCGTCGGAGAGGAAGAAGACCGAGGCGGCGCCGGGGAGGTCGGAGGAGGCCGGAGCGGCCGGACGGAGGAGGAGGCGGCGGCCGGCGCGGTGGCGCGCGGCGGCGGCGGCGGTGGTGGCCCGCGGCGGCGGCGCCCACCGGAGCTGAGGGAGGCGGCGGCGACCGAGGCGAGGAGGCGCGGGGGCGGCTCGGGCTCGCGGGGGCCCGATCTGGGCCTCCCGGGCCGCGGCGGCGGCGAGGTGGCGATGCCACGTGGCGGCGAGCCACTGGCTGCGGGCGGCGGCGGGCGTCGGGTCGGACACGTCCGGCGCGGCGGAGAGGGATTTAGGGTTTCGGGGAGAGGGAGAGATCCGAAATTTGGAATGGGGGGTGTATATATAGGCATAGGAGGAGATAGGAGAGTCCAAATGAGGTGCGGTTTTCGGCCACGCGATCGTGATCGAACGCTCTAGGGCATGGAGCAGAGTTTGGTGGGTTTTGGGCCAAATTGGAGGGGTGTTGGGCTGCAACCACACGAGGCCTTTTCGGTCCCTCGGTTAACCGTTGGAGTATCAAACGAAGTCCAAATGGTACGAAACTTGGCAGGCGGTCTACCGGTAGTAAACCAAGGCCGCTTGGCAAGTCTCGGTCCAATCCAGAAATGTTTAATCCCCACACACGAAAGAAAGGTAGAAATGGCCACCGGAGGAGAACGAAGCGCCGGAATGCAAATCGGACAACGGGGAAAATGCTCGAATGCATGAGACGAACACGTATGCAAATGCAATGCACATGATGACATGATATGAGATGCATGACAACGACAACAACACACGGAGACAAAACCCGAACCCGAGGAAATAAATATAACTTAACGCCGGAAACGGCAAGAGTTGGACTACAAATTGGGAAAGTTACATCCGGGGTGTTACACTCGCCATCTCTCTGGAGCTGCCAACACGAGGCCTGAAGAGGGAAAGGAGACAACGGCCACGAGGGCGGGCACTACTCGACCGGTGGGAGGGAACAGCCTCCATCGCAAGAGCGAAGCCGACCGGACGCGGCGACGAGGACTTGCTGGACCCTACGGCCTGGTCGGGCCCACGTGGGCCCGGACAGTCCCTGTCACCGCGCTGCAACACGCAAACCAACGAAGTACTCGTCGCCGCCTCGCCACTGCCACCAGGAAGCGACGCCGTCGAGCGCCGTGCCACCGGCCCGACCCAACCCAGATGGGGCCCAAACGGGCCAAGATCTGGGCTCGGCGGGCGCCGCCAGCCAACAGCGTCACCGTGTCACCCCACGACCAACGGCCGCGCCGCCGCATCGAGGGCCACCGTGGCATGCGGCATCACCGCCGCCTTGCCACACCACAGCCGGCCACCACCGCCCGAGCAGGGCGGTCAACGCGCGAGGAAGGACAGGCCCGCCGTCGCCAGCCGCACCACGCGAGCAAGGCCTGGCGGCGCCCTCCGGCGGCGGCGGGAGGAGGGAGGGCGATGGAGGCGCTGGACGAGGAACGAGGAGAAGCCCCCAGTCGCCTTGCTCGGGGAGGCGGCGCGGGGGAGGGAGGCAGGACGGGGGCGCGAGTGAGCGGTAGTCGGCCGCGGCGGGAGGGAAGGGCGGCCGGCGGCCGGCGGCGGCAGGAGGGAGTGGTGGGGAGGAACCCTAGCCCAGGAGCCATAAGAATGGAATAGAGAAGCGCATCTGACGCTTTCTAGCTTTATCAGTTATCGCACATTCTATTCCGTTCCGACCGCGACGCGGTGGATCATTTGGGAGAGGCGCCATCCAGGGTTTACTCTGTCCGAGCAAGTTGGCCATGGCAGATCCCTGACCGACTCCCAGCCAAGCACAGGGAATGTACTTTGATCCGACGTTTTGCCCTGTCACAAGTCCACATGTACCCTTTTGAAAAAGCAAGGATGCATCGCCGTCAATCAGGGTTTGAACCTGGTATGCACTGTTGCAATGCCAAGTCCATCAACAGCTGCACCACCATCTAAAGCAGCATTTGCCATTTATTTTTCCCTGAAAGCGAAGTCTGAATTGAGCTGAACACTTGTTCTTTCACATTATTAAGCTAATGTAATGATATGCATTCATCATTGACAGCTCCGGAAGCTGCAGGCTGGTCATTGGCCAGCCACTCCCTTTCATCTCGACAAGTATATTGATATTTGCTATTGTCGCGAGTCCTCTTGTTCTCAATTGCAACTCAGATTTCATTCTCAATTGCAACTCAGATTTCATTCGTGCACGCTACATGATTAAACATAAAAGATGCCCCATGCCGTTTTCAGCTCCATCCGTGGGTTGTTATGTTAATCTTTCGCTGGCGGGGGGTCTATGGATTATCTAGGCAGTTGGCAATCCTGACGTTGTTTTGCGCGAACTGCGCACGTCTCCGCTGATGGGGACGGTATTTTTCTTAAGCTACATCTCACCACAATGAGGTGAAGGCGCGTGAAATTTCATTGGCAACCTTTGGAATGCCACTGTGAGACTAACTTGGCAGAGCAATCAACTTCTAATAGAGATCTTGTAAATCTCCACATTCCAAATTAGGCTTCAAAAAGTTGGTTGAGCACAAGGAAATCATTTGCTCACATGTAATTTGAGGCAAACTTTTGGCATGGATCAACACTGGCCGCACGCATCAACATCACACGAGGACTATCACAGACGGGTCCCTGTCCAAGGTATAGGGGTTGAACGAAAGGTTACAATGTCTATTTCTCAGACAAAGAAATAAAAGGGTTACAAAGTCCCAAAAACATATAATAGTTCTTGGTTGTTTTACTCATTTCCTTGGGAAAATAATAATTCGCTACAATCAGGCAGAGGGAATTTGTCAGTACTTAAGACTAGGGACTATTCACATTAATGAGTAACCATCACAGGTCTCGTCGCGTTAGTTCAAAAGTCGCTTGTGCGTTTTCAAAGTAAAAGGACAGGAACGGAGAAAGACCTCTCTTCATGCAAAATCTGGAGAACCGACTTCTTGTTCACGGTAGCGAGCAATCTCTATCTACATCATTTCATATACTGCGCTCTCCAGTCAACAGCAAAATCTGTGCCGTCTTCTTCGTCGTCGCTCGATGAGTCGCTGGCGCTGGAATCCGTGTCCATGCCGATGGGTTTGCTGTTCGCCTTAGCAGTCCGTGCGGCTTTTGACTCGGTGAGCTGTTTCTTCAGCATATCTACTCGCTGCCTGTACTCCCTGTGCACAGATAAATAATGCATGATGAGTTGACGACAGAAAATAAAAAAGAAAATCTTCACTTTGCTAAGCATGGGTATATGAACAGAACAATATGTAGAAAGGAACATACTCTTGCTCTAAGGTCAAGTACTCTTCCCTCTCAGCAGCAGCATCAATCTACAAGGCACGCGCACAAAATTCGCTAATATCAGCAGTGCACAACAATACGTGCAAGGTAATAATGTAGAGAGGTTAACCTAACCTCCTCTTCTTCGAGGCGGTCATCAACTTCCTGGAGGTCTTCCTGAATTTCCTTTTCAAATTCTTTGTATGCATCGCTGCGCAGAAGTTTAACATGTTTCAGATGAGAATATCAGTCACAGAAAAATTCAAGTCGAACTGAATACAGATCTTACGTAAAGATCCAAAGAAGCAACTTTTATTACAAACATAAGAGGAAAAAATGCATGGAAACAACAGAGGAAATGCAGAATTGCACAGACAAGACAACGCAAAAAACTAAGCATAAAAGCATTGTTTTTAGCAAAATGGCAGGAGTCCTACCCATCCATCCATTTAAAAACAGAAGAGTTTATGGTACAGAAGCTTTCCAACAGCAAGCACAAGAGCAGAAAACAATGATTATTGACCCTTCCAGACTCTACAGTTTTGTAACTTGACAGCACCTGTGCAAAAATGCAACATGGTTGTAGAAGTAACATGGCTTATTTAGGACCTCATTATTCTGTAACAGTAGAGTGAAGCTAGCTAAGGTCATAAAAGGCTCCTTACACATCCAAACAAAGGCCTATAAGGGTATGTTTGGATGGTGGCCAATACTCATGCTACCAATTTTTTAGTCCTGACCAAAAATTTGGCTTTGGTTTGATTGGTTACCATTGTTTTGGCATGTCAATGTCTCTTTGTCTAATCTAGTTCATTTTTCTTGCCAATGTCGGCCGTCTCATTGGCAACCAAAAGCTCAACCAAAATTTTGGCTAGCCAAATATTTGGTAGGGCTAGCTTGGACTAGAACCATACCTTAAATCCTAACAAAACTTCATTAAGTCAGATTAATTATTGTGGAAACAACAGGACTGCAAGAATAGCAATTCTTTTATGGAGAGGCAATACACTTGCAAGATCTTAGTGAAGAAACCTTACTTGATGTCAACTTTTGGAGGTTGAATACCGCGTGCGCGGAGATCCGCATCTTTGTTATCGAAGAATCCTTCGGGCAGAGCTTTTACTTGAGCAGTTTCCACATTATTCGCCGCTTGAGACGATGCACTGGTTTCACTGGACTGTGTGTTACTGCTATCGAAGAAGCCATCTGGGACACCTTTCACCTGCACGGGATTGGGGTTGGTGGTATTGCCCGAAGTCCTATTGGGCTCCTTTGGAGCTGGAGCAGGAGTTGGAACTTCATCTTCATCTTCTTCTGCATAATCAAAAAAATTCCCTGGAAGAATTCCTTTCACGTCGGTACTGCTTTTATTCCCTTTATTGGGTGCTTGGTCCATCCTGACAGATGGTTTATTTGCACTTGCTTCTTTGGTTGCTGGTTGAGCATTAGCCACTTGATGACGTACAGACCTTCCCTCAGAACCAGTACCTACCCATCAAAGTTGTTATATTAAGGACTCAAGTCAACAAGACCTTCAGGTACATCACGACTGCTAAATGCACATTTTAGCTGCCACTACAACATAATACTGCTAGCAGGAATCTTCACAGAAAATACATAAAATGTTCACTATAGATGGAAGCTCTAGTGCTCTACAGAAAATAGAACAATATTGATAGTACTTACTATCCAGAAATTAGGATGTGTTCATGCAGCTTTACTAGTTCTAACATCATTCTTGCTTAAATGATACCCCCTCTGTCCCAAAATAAGTGTCTTAACTTCAGTACAACTTTGTACTAAAGTTAGTTGAAAGTTGGCGTCGCTTACTTTGGGACGGAGGGAGTGGCAATTTTGTAAGAAAAACGGTTATTAGGTATAGCCAGGAGGAATGTAAACTGTCATGTATGAAGGCTTTGACTGGATGGCCTCCATAGGCAAGCTTTTCCTTGCTCGTATGATAAAGGTTGCAATGCAAAGTGAGGGTTTTTTAGCACAAAAGCATACCTTGCTAAGCAAGGTTAGGTGGGTAATTGCTTGGTCTAGCAGGAACCAAATGTGCTCTATTATTACTGCTCTATACAACATGCTATCTGACTATCTTGGTGAGAATACAATCAATGGTAAGCATAACAGACAACCAGTGGCAGGCCAAAACAAGAAATTAGATGTGAGCAATTCCTTAGCCATGATACTGATAATTTACCTAGACTAACCAAACAAAGGAAGATGACACAGAGCAGAATACAATCAAACAAATGAAGTATAGACAAGGCTAACCAAGTTCAGTTTACACTATGAATCTTTAGCTTGTGGGGAGGAGGGAGGGGGGCGTTTTGGCATTCTCACCATCACTTTGCCTTTTCGTTCCCTGATTGTCAAAAAAATTGGCAGGCATCGGAGAGGATTTTGCTTTCTGAGGCTCAGCTGGTCGTTCATGACTGACATTATTGCCACGAGGAGCTGCAGCTGGTGTAACTTTAGCGGCTGCAGCGGCTTTTGCCTGGACCATAAATCGGAAAAAAATTAACACAGCTCACAAAGAATGTACACAGACACCTTCGCAGCAAATATACTCCAGTCAGATGGCTACAATACATAAATGAGATGAATCTTTTCATCAGGAAAAAAGCATGCAGCTTAACAGTAAGTAGCAAAACTATACTTGAAATGAACAGAAAAAAAATGAAACACCATGGTTATCAGCAAACCACGAAAAATGAGTTATTATTGATACCCAACATGTTTCTTCACCAGAGCTTTTCTATCAATAAACTGCATTGAAGTAAACCTTAGTGGTTGTCCAATTTGCTATGGGGTCATATATTCATATCAAGAATAACTACCAAACAACATGACAGCATACCCAGTAAAGCTGGAGACTGAGTGCTAACACTTTGAATTTCCATATGAAAACAGACCTAGACCGGCATAGAAATCCCCACATTCACGTTTCTGTCGTACATACAGTTCTCCTTATTCAGTAAACACTAACATGGCTTTATTACTCTGCTTACCTCATGATGTTTCCGTGAAACCTGGTGCGCAGGCCAAAGTGCTTCGGATTTCAACGTAACGTTGCAGACCCTACAGATGGGCTGATCATATTCATTATACCTGCAGAAGACAATGCAACCGGCTATTAGATACTGCTATTGCTTGATTATCATACAGATGAGCTGATCACACTCAACTGGTTCAAAATTCAAGTCACCCGGATTTAGCTAAGCAAATAAGCAATGGATAAGGGGGGTAATGAAAGGGAGCCAGAGTAACATACGACTTTACAAGGTTCGAATGCACAGAGAATTTGGCAGGAAACTGTAAGTCGGTACTTCCATGAAATCAAATTAGAACACTACAATGTTCCACCCTCTACTCGAGAGCAGGCACAGTAGCGAACCCGGTTTCACAGTGCGCACAACAGCACCAAACACCCAGTAATTTCAGGCCTACGCACCGAACCCCTGACGCCTGCGCCGGCCGCCCGCCCCCATCTTGCTAGCTAGGGTTACATCAGGCGAACGCGCGCCCCGGCCCAAACCATCACGGCCGTGGAAACCGAGTAGGCGGAAGGGATCCGGGCTCCCGAGGCAGCACTCTAGCAGGGAGGCGGGAGGGGAAGGGAGGGGACCTGACGAGCGAGGGGTCGATGCGCTTCTCCTGCTTCTCCTTGGCCTCGCGGAGCTTGGCGCGGAACAGGGCCTTCCTCTGATCCATGCGCGCCGCCGGAGGGGTAGGACCGGGAATCCAGGCGCCGAGGCTGTGGCGGTTTCGCCTCGCCTCTCTTCCTTCTAGAACCTTCTTAGCTCTCGCGACGGGGGGCGGCGTCGGACGTCGAGGTCCAGCGAGAGAGAGAGACGACGAGTCAGCACGGCGTCTGCTCGGATGGCAAATGGGCCCGAGGGGCCGAACTTGTGAGCCGCACAAGTGGGTAAAGCGACTGGCCACTGAGCGACGGACGGGCAGGCCGAGCGGACCGCAGAAAGGCCGGGGAGTTGGGCCTGCACAACTGGCTGGACAAGTTCCACGAAAAAATCTGGACGGCGCCATCCGGGAAATAAACTTGAGGTCGCTCTAAAAAAATCTTAGAGATCAACATCTGGCCATCTTGTTTGAAGCTTTGTTTCCAAGGTCATTGCCCGGTTAGCCTCTGCGACATTGTGCACAAGCTTGTTTCCAAGGTCATTGCCAATAGGTGAAAGTTCATCATGCGGGAGATCATATCAAATAATCAAAGTGCATTCTTATCGGTGAGGCTTATCTCAGATAACATCGTGCTCGCTTACGAGATGCCCCGTCCTAAAACAAAAGAGCTCGAGTGGTGCGCGTTTCGCAGCCCTCACGTTTGACCTAAGCAAAGCTTACGAGTCACGACTACGTCAAGTGGAGTTTGTTTGTTTTTTTGAAGAGGATTTTGTTGCGGTTAGGGTTCCAAAGTAACATTAGTGAGATTGACCTCCAAATGCATTAGATGTGTGACACATAAGTTCAAAGTGTACACACCATACACGGAGACGGTGGTCTCATGCCAGGGTCTTGGTCAAGGGGATCCAATATCCTCGTACATGTTTCTATTGTGTGCGGGGAGAGGTTATGTGCGTTACTTCATCGGGTGGAGGTTGCAGGACGATTGCGTGGGACTCAGATCACGCCTATGGCCCCTATAATAACCCACCTCATGTTCGCGATGATTCACTCCTCTTATTTGAAGCTACAAAAATGGGGCAGCAGAGATCAATGAAATTTTACCAATAAATGAGTAGGTTCTGGGCAAGTGGCAAATCGAGATAAATCGTCCATTCTTTTGAGCGGGAACATACCGAATGATAACAAGCAGTCTACGGGTGCTCGCTTTACAGCAGGAAAATTTAGAAGGAAAGTATTTGGGGCTCAAAATGTATGTTGGGAGTTCAAAGAACAATGTTTTGGAATACCATAAGGAACTGTTATGGGCTCGGATACAAGGGTGGATTGAACGTTTTCTCTCGATGAAAGGAAGAAGCTTCTTAAGGCCGTTGCACAAGCAATTCCCACCTACGTGATGGGATGTTTTGACCTCACAAAGAGTCTGTGTGAAGAGCCTGGTAACATGATTTGTGGTTATTGATGGTCGCAACAGGGTAAGGAGCATAAAATGCATTGAATATGGTGGGAGAAGATGAAAACTTGCAAAATCAGAGGCGGTTTTGGGCTCAAGGACTTGCACTCTTTCAGCTCTTGTGATGCTACCGAGGTAGGCCCGACGTCTGTTGCAAACTCTAGAATTCTTATGTGGAAGTGTCTTGCAAGCCAAGGTAAATGTTTTCTGGATGGTACCATTCTGGGAGCTACACCCACAATTGGTATGAAGTACTCCCTCCGTCCGGAAATACTTTATTGACATATAATGTGTTGTCTAGTCTTTTCCATCAGATCGGTCTTTTGGTTGCATTGGTTAGAGCATGCACTTCTAACATGGTATCTATCGCAAGTCGATCCTAAACCCTAGCCGCCGCCCTCGGGGCGGTCGGCCTCCATGACCGCCGCCGGGGGCCGCGCCGCCCGTACCTAGGGTTCGTCCGCCGGCCGTGTTGGCCGGCTGCCCTAGAGAGTCTTTTTCCCGAGCCCTTGCTTTGGGTTTTTTCGCTCTCTCGCCGGTCGTTTTGATCGGCGTTTTTCTTTTTGGTTTTCCGATCTAATCTTGATCGGTTTGCGTCGCCCGCCGCCATCGTCGACCCCCGTGCGCCTCTACTCCGACCCCGGCGCGACCAGCCGGCCTCTCCTCCAACCCAGCGGCCACGCACGCCGAGGCGGCCCGTCCAGGTCAGCCGCCGTCCGCGCGTCGGTCCGCCCGTTGCCCTGCGTCGGCCGTCACCACCCTGCTCCGATCGGGACACCTGCATCGCCCCGACCCGGTGGCCTCGCGCCATGCGGCGGCCAATCATAGCCGTCGCTCGCACGTCGGCCCGTCCATCGATCCACATCACCCGCCTCCGCCGCGTCTGCACGGCGGCCCGGCGATCTACCTCGCCGGCATCGTCCTCGGCTGCGTCGGGACGGCTGCGTAGGCTGCCTCAACTCGGGCGTCGTTGCTCCGTTGGTCGCTCGGGCCTCGTTGTCCGGGTGCCGGCATTGCTTTGGCAGCCCGGGTGCTGGTGCTGACAAGCTCGTCCGCACGACGTCCCACGCCGGCCGTCGTCGCCGGCTTCATCTCGGACTCCGCCGCCACCATGCCTCCACCGAGCAGCGTCCCCGACCTCGCGCGCGATCGGCTTGATCACCCGCTCGCCGCCGCGATCCGCCTCATCTACGCTGATACGTCTCCAACGTATCTATAATTTTTTATTGCTCCATGCTATATTATCTACTGTTTTGGACATTATTAGGCTTTATTATCCACTTTTATATTATTTTTGGGACTAGCCTATTAACCGGAGGCCCAGCCCAGAATTGCTATTTTTTCCTGTTTTAGGGTTTCGAAGAAAAGGAATATCAAACGGAGTCTAAACGGAATGAAACCTTCGGGAACGTGATTTTCTCAACGAACAAGACCCAGGAGACTTGGACCCTACGTCAAGACACAAAAGAGGAGGCCACGAGGTAGGGGCGCGCCTACCCCCCAGGTGCGCCCTCCATCCTCGTGGGCCCCCTGTTGCTCCACCGACGTACTCCTCCCTCCTATATATACCTACGTACCCCAAATGATCAAATACGGAGCCAAAACCCTAATTCCACCGCCACAACTTTCTGTATCCACGTGATCCCATCTTGGGGCCTGTTTCGGAGCTCCGCCGGAGGGGGCATCGATCACGGAGGGCTTGTACATCAACACCATAGCCCCTCCGATGATGTGTGAGTAGTTCACCTCAGACCTACGGGTCCATAGTTAGTAGCTAGATGGCTTCTTCTCTCTTTTTGGATATCAATACAATGTTCTCCCCCTCTCTTGTGGAGATCTATTCAATGTAATCTTCTTTTTGCGGTGTGTTTGTTGAGACCGATGAATTATGGGTTTATGATCAAGTCTATCTATGAACTGATTTCTTTTATGTATGATTGGTTATCTTTGCAAGTCTCTTTGAATTATCAGTTTGGTTTGGCCTACTAGATTGATCTTTCTTGCAATGGGAGAAGTGCTTAGCTTTGGGTTCTGAAAGTGCTAGTGATCGACTAGAGGGGGGGTGAATAGGCGATTTTTATGAAAGTCTTCAAAACATGTAAGTTTCGAAGACAAACGATAGAAATAAACCTATTACCATGCAGCGGAAGGTAGACTACAGTAGGCAAACCATAGTCAAGTATTCAATGAAATGAAAGCACAATGACTAATAGCAGCTAGGCAGTAAGGATCAGGTAGGAAGATATTGTGAAGCCGATCAGAACAAGTAATCACTCAGTGAAGCCAAATGGTGTTGCAATCGTACAATGACTTCACAAGGACCAACAATAAGTAAAGGGAAGGGAAGGACGAAACCAGTGACTCGTTGAAGACAATGATTTGTTGGGCCAGTTCCAGTTGCTGTGACAACTGTATGTCTGGTTAGGGAGGCTAAGATTCAACTCAGAAGACCTCGTCTTCACCTTATTCCCCTTGAGCTAAGGACACCCAGTCCTTGCCCAATCACTCTGGTAAGTCTTCAAGATAGACTTCCAAACCTTCACAGACTTCGTTCACCGGCGATCCACAATGACTCTTGGATGCTCAGAACGCGATGCCTAACCGACTAGAGGATTCACAATCCTCAAGTGTAATAAGTCTTCAGATCACACAGACAAGAAGACTTAAGTGATGCCTAACACTCTTTGGCTCTGGGTGTTTAGGGCTTTATCCTCTCAAGGAATTTTCTCTCAAAGGCTTCGAGGTAGGTTGCTCTCAAACGACAAAAGCCGTACTCTAACTCCAACTCTGCTTGCCAGTCATGTGATTTGTACACCCACTATCAATAATCCATTCTGAAGCAGCTGGTGTCGTACCCTACAGTGCAGTTAGGGGGATAGGCTTCACGAAGAGAATTGTGAAGCAAAAACATTTGACGAACCAGTGGATTATTAAAACTTAGATCGAGATTAGGACTGATAGGGAAAGTAGCAAGCGATTCAGGAACAAAGTACATAATAAGACCATTTGGGCATTTGATCTTGCGCCCTACAAGATATTTAAGGTCCCCAGCAATAGTGTCAGACGATTTTGGTTTTCGGCTGGAGACCTTTCCCTGCAAAAGAGAGTTAAGCTTTCTTAGCCACCCACATCTTCAAGGGTGGCTTCGAAGCAATGAGTCTAAGTGCAGCATCTGAGAACTTTGGCTTTGGAGCCCTAGCAAAAAGTCTTGTAGGTGGACAATAGTACTCATAAGAATAAGCAGAATAGTTCTTGGTCTTATGAACATGGCGATTTGATGAAACGCGCTTATATTCACAGGTCTGAGTATGGTTTCCCTGCAAAACATTTGTGTTAGTGCGACTCAGGTGAGTCCTCTGTCTGTATGAAGCCTTTGGACCGTATGAAGCCTGTGGTCTGGGGTTTGTCTTCTTCACTTGTGGTGTCATGATGACATTCACATGAAGATTCTCCAAACACCTTTTCGGCACCCAGATCTTCTTCATAGGAGGTCCATTCCTGCGGTTAGTACCAATATACCTGGCAAACACTTCACCATTCTGATTCTTAAACAGTTTATAGTTTGCATCAAAGGATTCATCAATAACAATGGGATTAGCACAAGTGAAGCCAGATAGAGTGGATGGATCCGCTGAAGGTTCCTTTGCAGCAACCCATGTGGTTTTGAGGTACTGCTCAGGTTTCCAGTAAGAGCCATCAGCATTCATTTTCCTTTCGAACCCAACACCCTCTTTCCTAGGGTTTCGGTTCAGGATCTGCCTTTTGAGGACATCACATAGTGTCTGATGCCCTTTGAGACTTTTGTACATCCCTGTTTCAAGCAGTGTCTTCAACCATCAGCAATAGAAGTGGTATCCTCAGCAGAGGGGTTAGTTACCACATCAATAGTTGAAGATATTGCAACAGTAGCAGCAGTAGAACATTTAGCAACAGAAGTAGCGTTATCACGCTCAATGCATTTAAGACATGATGGTTTAAATCCTTCCTGAGCTGAACTGATCTGTTTGGCGCAAAGTGACTCATTTTCCTTTTGAAGATCTTCATGAGCCGCCCTCAATTTCTCAAGATCTTGCTTCCTTTGAAGATAATCATAGGAAAGCCTTTCATGAGTTGTTGAGAGCGTTTCATGACGACTTTCAAGTTCCTCATACTTAACGTGAAGATTTTTTATGTCTTCAATTAAGGACTGAGATCGAGTCATTTCAGCGTCTAACAGATCATCGCTTTTGTCTAACAGTTTTTGAATGTGTTCCATAGCTTTCTGTTGTTCAGTCGCAATTTTAGCAAGTGTTTTGTAGCTGGGTTTGGAACCACAATCAGAGTCATCGTCACTAGATGTTTGATAGTGAGTAGTGCGTGTGTTTACCTTGGCACTGTGTGCCATGAAGCAGTAGGAAGGAGCGGAGTAGTCCTTGTCATTTGCATCGGTGTCGGTGATGAAGTCATTGTCTTCAGTGTTGAAGATGGACTTGGCAACGTATGTTGTAGCCAGACTCGCAACGCCAGAATCGGACTCCTCCTCAGACTCCACCTCCGCCTCCTCAGAAGCAGACTCCTCCTCAGAATCCATTTCCTTGCCAACAAACGCACGTGCCTTGCTAGATGATCTCCTTTTGTGTGATGAAGACCTTGAGGAAGACTTGGAAGAAGACTTTGAGTATTTCTTCTTCTTCTTCTTGTCGTCAGAGTCATACTCCTTGCTCTTCTTCTTCTTCTTCTTCTTCTTCTTCTTGTTCTCATTGTCCCACTGTGGACACTCAGAGATGTAGTGGCCAGGTTTCTTGCACTTGTGACATGTTCTTTTCTTGTAGTCATGAGCAGAAGCTTCATAATTCCTTGAGCTTGATCGTGAAGACTTTCTGAAGCCTTTCTTCTTGGTGAATTTTTGGAACTTCTTCACAAGCATAGCAAACTCCTTTCCAATGTCTTCAGGATCATCAGAACTGCTGTCAGATTCTTCTTCAGATGAGGAGACAGCTTTTGCCTTCAAGGCATGAGTTCGCCCATAGTTGGGACCGTAGATGTCTCTTTTCTCAGAAAGCTGAAATTCGTGTGTGTTGAGCCTCTCAAGTATGTCAGACGGATCGAGTGTCTTGAAATCAGGGCGTTCTTGAATCATCAGGGCTAGGGTGTCAAACGAACTGTCAAGTGATCTCAGGAGTGTCTTGACGACTTCATGCTTGGTGATCTCAGTGGCGCCGAGGGCTTGAAGCTCATTTGTGATGCCAGTGAGTCGATCAAACGTGAGCTGGACATTCTCATTGTCATTTCTCTTGAAGCGGTTGAAGAGGTTGCGAAGGACACTGATTCTCTGATCTCTCTGGGTTGAGACGCCTTCGTTGACCTTGGAGAGCTAGTCCCAGACTAGCTTAGATGTTTCCAAAGCACTCACACGGCCATACTGTCCTTTGGTCAGATGGCCACAGATGATATTCTTGGCAGTAGAGTCCAGTTGAACGAACTTCTTGACATCAGCATCAGTGACACCTTCTCCAGCCTTGGGAATGACGTTCTTGACGACATACCATAGGTCGACATCAATGGCTTCGAGATGCATGCGCATCTTATTCTTCCAGTAGGGATATTCAGTTCCATTGAAAACGGGGCACGCAGCGGAGACTTTAATTATCCCTGCAGTCGGCATAGCTAAAACTCCCGGTGGTTAAACCGAATCACACAGAACAAGGGAGTACCTTGCTCTGGTACCAATTGAAAGTGCTAGTGATTGACTAGAGGGGGGGTGAATAGGCGATTTTTATGAAAGTCTTCAAAACATGTAAGTTTCGAAGACAAACGATAGAAATAAACCTATTACCATGCAGCGGAAGGTAGACTACACTAGGCAAACCATAGTCAAGTATTCAATGAAGTGAAAGCATAATGACTAATAGCAGCTAGGCAGTAAGGATCAAGTAGGAAGATATTGTGAAGCCGATCAGAACAAGTAATCACTCAGTGAAGCCAAATGGTGTTGCAATCGTACAATGACTTCACAAGGACCAACAGTGAGTAAAGGGAAGGGAAGGACGAAACCAGTGACTCGTTGAAGACAATGATTTGTTGGACCAGTTCCAGTTGCTGTGACAACTGTACGTCTGGTTAGGGAGGCTGAGATTCAACTCAGAAGACCTCGTCTTCACCTTATTCCCCTTGAGCTAAGGACACCCAGTCCTCGTCCAATCACTCTAGTCTTCAAGGTAGACTTCCAAACCTTCACAAACTTCGTTCACCGGCGATCCACAATGACTCTTGGATGCTCAGAACGCGACGCCTAACCGGCTAGAGGATTCACAGTCCTCAAGTGTAATAAGTCTTCAGATCACACAGACAAGAAGACTTAAGTGATGCCTGACACTCTTTGGCTCTGGGTGTTTAGGGCTTTATCCTCTCAAGGAATTCTCTCTTAAAGGCTTCGAGGTGGGTTGCTCTCAAACGACAAAAGCCGTACTCTACTCTGAGCAGCCAACCGTTTATGGTTGTAGGGGGTGGGCTATTTATAGCCACTAAGCAACCCGACCTGATTTGTCCGAAATGACCCTGGGTCACTAAGGAACTGACACGTGTTCCAACGGTCAGATTTCAAACATACACGACAACTTTACTTGGGCTACAAGCAAAGCTGACTTATCCAACTCTGGACAAGATTTGCTCTCATAGTCTTCACTCAAAGACATAGGATTTTGGTTAAGCATCACTTCAGTCATTCTGACTGGTTCTCTTGGATCTCACTTAACAGTACGGTGGTTCCTATGACTCAACAAAGAAAAACACAGAACGACGAAACCGCTAAGTCTTCGCGCTCCGTAGTCTTCGCACGATGTCTTCTCTTGTCATAGTCTTCAATGTGAATGTCTTCACATACCACCTTTGACTTCAATGTCTTCATACATTTTTAGGGGTCATCTCTGGTAGGAAAACCGAATCAATGAGGGACTTCTACCTGTGTTATCCTGCAATTCTCACAAACACATTAGTCGCTCAACTAGGTTTGTCGTCAATACTCCAAAACCAACTAGGGGTGGCACTGGATGCACTTACAATCCCCCCCTTTTTGGTGATTGATGACAAACTAGTTGAAGTTTTCAACGGGGAATATAATATATGAAATTGTAAAGGATAAGGGAATTGTCTTCATAAATTGCAAGGGCTCCCCCTGAAGATGTGCATATAAGTAATTTGCTTTTGGAATGAAAATGCACATGGAAGGTTGTACTTGTGGAGATCCTCTTCAACTTGTGATGACAATTCATCATGCATGAAAAGTATGTGAAGATAATGACATGCATAATGAAAAATGGACGTCCGCAAAATGATCTAAGTGCAGAATTTATCGTTGCACATGCGGAATTTATCATCGCATCACATAATAGCAAATAAGTAGCAGACGACCATCGAGTTTAAGTGTTACAACTCAAAGAACCAAATGTATCAAAACGAGAGTTGTAAACACTAGGCAAAACATAAAGCAATCGCCCATATGGACCCGCTTGAAGACTATCAAACTCATATGCTTCTCCCCCTTTTGTTAGTAAGGACCAAAAAGGTTTGAAGACATAGAGCATCTACTCGTTCCCATGAGGAGTAGGGGAAGCAGCAATGTCGTGGTGTTGTTCGGCGGTGCAGACGAACTCGGGGCAGTGTCGATGCGTGCAGAAGTAGGGAGCGGTGAAGTGGCATCGGCTTCGTCCTCGATCACTCTGGCATTCACAGTTGCCGCAGAGGAAGAGAACTCAGAGTCTTCAAGAGACGGAGTTCGTCGCAGTACAGTCCTTCTTGGAGGTGTGGAGTCAAACTTGAAACGTTCAGAGAAGCCATCCTCTTGAAGATCATCTTCAGAACACATAAGCGTCAGCCCTTTCCATGTACGCCGACAGGTTTCATGGGCAACAAAGGCATTCTTGGTGGCAAGATTGTGAATGTGATTGACATTCACCAAGAGGCTTTGCATTTGACGCTTCAGCCAGTCATGATGCCTATCCTGTTTCTGATGAAGGGCAACCAGAAGCTCTCGGTCATTGAGAACATGAGATCGCTTCTTGGGCCGTTGGGCAATGGTGCTTTCAGTGGCTTCAGTGAGGGCACGATGAGGTGCACGTGTAGTGCCAGCCAGAGGATAAAAACGAGTGACTACTTCAACTCCTTTAATGTTTTGCGAGAAACTTTGATGCTCAGCATTCTGAAGACTAAGAGGCTCCTTGGCAGGCTCTGGATAGATGGCTTCAATGGACATATCAACGTCAGGCAGAAAGATCCGATGATTGCGAGCAGAGGGCTGATATGAGACAGTTGAGTGTAGTTTGATCAGCCGCATTATCCATGGAGCGTAAAACTTCAAGCCAAAAAGATCAGATCCTGATGCAGCAAGTTGGCGGATGAAGAAGTCTTGTGCATTGAAGCATTTGCCATGAAGAATATAAAAGACCAAAGTCTTCATTGCACCTTCCAGCTTTGCATGTGGAGAATGTCCTTTGATGGGCCAGAGAGTTCGCCTGATAATGTGATAGATAGTGCGTGGCAGATACTCAAGGTCTTCAACAAAGAACTCCTTAGGATATGCAGCATCTGGAGGCAAAGGCTTCATCATGCTAAGCATCTGACTCATGTTCGGTTCAGGCTTCTGAAAGATGCTCTCCATAGCTGCACTATGAAGCTGACAACCAGGTTCATAAAGATCTCCAGGAGTGGGCAGACCAGTGAGCTCAATGATATCAAAGGCTTTGGCTTCGTGATGAACATTGCCGGTCATCCAATCAAGGACCCAAGTCTTCGGATCTCTGTTGTAGCCACGAATGTGAAGAGTGGCATAGAATTGGAGCAACAACTCTTCGTTCCAGTGCTCTTGGTCGGTGACAAAGGGCAACAATCCAGACTCTTTGAAGCAATCCAGAGCTTCTTCCAAGCAAGGCAGACCAGTTATGGCTTCAGTGTCAAGACGCATATGAGGGAAAATGCGACCTTGATTGTACAAAATGCATGAGTAATAACTTCGCTGCGGATAGCTCCAGAACCGATCAGAAGATATTATTTCCCTTGAGTAGGGGTACTTGGCGCTATTGAAGGTCGGTGTCAAAACCGGCGGATCTCGGGTAGGGGGTCCCGAACTGTGCGTCTAGGCCGGATGGTAACAGGAGGCAAGGAACATGATGTTTTACCCAGGTTCGGGCCCTCTTGATGGAGGTAAAACCCTACGTCCTGCTTGATTAATATTGATGATATGGATAGTACAAGAGTAGATCTACCACGAGATCAAGGAGGCTAAACCCTAGAAGCTAGCCTATGGTATGATTGTTGTATGATGAAGTTGTCCTACGGACTAAAACCCTCTGGTTTATATAGACACCGGAGAGGGTTAGGGTTACACAAAGTCAGTTACAATGGTAGGAGATCTTGAATATTCGCATCGCCAAGCTTGCCTTCCACGCCAAGGAAAGTACCATCCGGACACGGGGCGAAGTCTTCAATCTTGTATCTTCATAGTCCTGGAGTCCGGCTGAAGGTATAGTCCGGCTACCTGAACACCCCCTAATCCAGGACTCCCTCAGTAGCCCCTGAACCAGGCTTCAATGACGACGAGTCCGGTGCGTAGATTGTATTCGGCATTGCAAGGTGGGTTCCTCCTCCAAATTCTTCATAAAAGTTTGTAAACACCAAGAGTAGTGTCCGGCTCTGCAAAATAAGTTTCCACGTATTGCCACAGAGAGAATAATATTAACACAAATCTAATCTGCTGACGTATTCCGCAGCGTGACATCACACTACGGCCAAGCCTTTATTCGAATCGTTTTCACTTTTCCACCTCAGCGTGTTTTGCGAGGCGGTTTCCTTGGCACGTCTTGTCAAAGCAGAGATCGTGTCCCCCATTTACGGGATTCTCATCAATACGGACGTGGGTAACCCAACCGCGCCATTTATCACGGCGCTTGGGAGGCAAGCGAGTTTTACTAGGCTGGTGGGGACGCATAGTCGCATCCGCTCATATAAGGGGATAAGGATCCACCTTTTTACCTACGCCTTCTTCCTCCTTTGCCTATCCATCTTCTGCGCACCCGAGCTCCAGCGCCCAAGCCCGCACTTCCTACCTCAACCTTCTCCAACAATGTCCGGAGCGGGAGGCAAGTGGATGGTCTCCTCCGTCACGGAGGGCCATGTCAAAAGGCTAAGGAAGGCCGGATACCTGTCCAAAGACATCGCGCACCGGCTTCCTGAGGAGGGGCAGCTTCTCCCCACTCCAAGGCCCCATGAGAGGGTAGTATTTCTTCCCCACTTCCTCCACGGACTGGGTTTTCCTCACCCATTTGTCCGCGGGCTCATGTTCTACTATGGCCTAGATTTCCACGATCTGGCCCCGAACTTCATCCTCAATATCTCGGCGTTTATCGCCGTGTGCGAGGCTTTCCTCTGCATCCGCCCCCATTTCGGCCTCTGGCTCAAGACCTTCAACGTCAAGCCAAAGGTGGTGCGCGGCAACCAGGCGGAGTGCGGAGGTGCCATGGCGGGCAAAATAGCCAACGTCCTATGGCTCGAGGGCTCCTTTGTGGAGACCTTGAAGGGGTGGCAGTCAGGGTGGTTTTACATCACCGAGCCACGCGATCCGAAGTGGATCGCAGCCCCTGAATTCCGATCCGGACCCCCTACGCGGCTCATGTCCTGGAAGGAGACGGGCTTGTCGTGGGGCGACGAAGAAGAGGTGACTGGACTGCAAAAATGCATCCAGTCCCTGGTGAACAAGCAGCTCAAGCTTGTCAACGTAGTCCAGGTCATGCTCATCCGCCGGATCCTTCCGTGTCAAGAATGGGACTTCAATTTGTGGGAGTTCAACCCGGCGCAGCACCGAACTCTGAGCAGGCTCTTCGACACGACGTACGAAGATGTCTGGAAGGGGCTAACCAAAGGCGCCGAGGCTCCCACATCCGCCTCCGAAGACTGCGGATTCAGCTCGCAATGTCTTGCTGGCAAGGTAAAATATTTTCATCTTTTACAGGATGTTAAGTTTTCTTCATAGTTTGACTCTATGCGGGATCTAAACTCCCTTACCTTTGACAGGATTGGCAGGCGAAGTCCGGACTGATTAACTGTCCGGCTCCCTTGCCCGAAGACCCAGCCCCTGCTCTCCTAGTGAAGCTGCTGGTTCCGGCACCTTATGTGGTGCCGGAGAAGAAGGCCAAGAAGAAGAAGGCCACGGGGACTCGAAAGAGTTCCCGACATATGGTGATGTCGGACTCGTCGTCCGATGAGTCCGAGACGCACTCCTCTCGTGAAGACGAGGAGGAGGAAGAAGAGACCTCTCCCCCTCCAGCGGGGGGAGGAAAGAAGAGGAAGGCCGCCCTAGTAGGGGAGGCCGAAGGGTCCAAGAAGAGGAAAACCCCTCCGCCGGACTACGCCCCCGACGCCGACGAGGACGAAGAGGAGTGGCCGGACAGGGCCAAGCGTCCGGCGAAATCGTAAGTGTTCGGATACCAGAGTAACTCATGATATTCCTTTTGTTGCGCAGCTTTCCCTAATGTCGAATATAATCATGCAGCCCGCCCAAGGATGGGCTCGACGAGTCGTCGAGCGGCTCCCTGGATTCATCGGACGTGAATTCAGTTCCGCCCGCTGCCTCCCCCTGTGCTGCGGATGACGCCGAAGTGGCGTCGCAACAAGCTCCGGAGCAAGAGGAGGTGGTCCAGGAGGAGCCGCGAGGCGACCTCCCGGACTCCAGGAGTAAAGGGGACAAGACCCCCCAGGGCTCCAAGTCCGGCTTTAAGCCAGACACCGTGCCGGAATCATCAACGGTTCCGGACCGCGGCAGGCGAACTCCTGCCAAGAGGAGCAAGCCTATTGAGCCAGCGTCCTCCATCCAACCGGAGGCGCCGGACAATCTGCTGGAGGTGCTTAAGGGCGCCTCCATCGACGAGGAGCACCGTACCATCATGAGTACGGTGGTCCAGAAGGTTCGGTCCGCCAAAAGCGGACTTACTGAAGTTTGTGCTAGCCTTCTAACAGGCTTCGAGGTAAGGAGAAGTATGTAAAAATATTACCGCATAGACAGTAGCCCCTGATGCTCTGTTTGGCGTTCGGAAAGAAAAGCCGAATAGAGGATCTATTAAATATCGCAGGAGTCTAACTAAAAAGGAGTCAATATACATATGCAGGCTTCGCTGCTGGCCACCGCCGCACTGACTGCGGAGGTGGGTACCCTGAAGCAGGGCCTCGAGCGGACCGAGCAAGAGCTCGGCCTTGCCAAACGGCAGCTCGAGGAGAAAGAAGGTAAGAGATACCTTATAGAAAAAATGCCTATATGAAGACGCAATTGCAAAAAATGACAGGAATATACTGCTTATTGTAGGGGCCACAACTAAGGTGGCGACCCTCAAGCAGGCGCTGTCCGAGGCCAAGAAGAGAGCGGCCACGGAGCGCATCGAGCGGGAGAAATTTGAGGCGCAGGTCGGCGAGGTGCAGCAAGAGCTTCAGGCTCTCATGAAAAAACATGAGAGTTTGGAGCTCGACTCGAAGACGCGAGCGTCCGAGCTTGCTGCGGCCCTTAAAACTGCCAAATCTGCCAAGGCCGAAGCCTAGAAGGCCCTCCAGGAATTGGATGCGGTGAAAAAGATAGCGGCGGGTAAGGCATTCTCTACGCAAAGCAGACATATAAAAGTAAACTACTTGTTACTTACCCGAATCCGGAGCTCTCCAGGGGCATTCGCAGATCTTCCCCGCAGCGTATCCGATGCCGCCGCATTCTACCGTACCGAGGAAGGCAGCTCAATGGAGAAGGTGTTCTGGTCTCAGTACGCTGAGGCCGGACACCCTGTGCCCTTGAGCGACCAGCTGAAGCAGCTGGTCGAGCTCCACAAGGCGGCCGAACAGGCCCTGAAGGGCTTCATAGTTCGGCTGTGGCCTGGAGAGGCCCTGCCTGGGAGCTACTTCGGACTGGTGCGGCGGCTGGTGGAGGCTTGTCCAAGGCTCGAGGTCATCAAGCGCTCCTTCTGCATCGAAGGTGCCCGTAGGGCCCTTGCCCGTGCAAAGGTGCACTGGGGTAAGCTGGACGGTGAGAAGCTTGTGAGGGACGGGCCGCCACCGGGGAAGGAGCATCGCAAACCCGAGAAATATTACAAGGATGTTCTGGCCGGTGCCCGCCTTATGGCGGATGAATGCACCAAGGATGTAATTTTTGAATGAACTCGCTCGTGTTATCCTGTGCGCTGAAAACTTGTTCATATGCACTAAGCAATGCTTGAATTTAAAATATTACTTTCTGTGCGGCCGTTTATCAAAAAATTGAGAGATGGCCAGTCGTCGGCTTCTGCCCCCATGCCACTAGTGCTGGGGTGTTCGGGATAAACCTGAGCGCTCTTTTTCCCATGATTGGGTCCGTCCAGGGAGGCGCTCAGCACAACGAACAAGGCAATCGGACTATAATGCTTGAACACTCTCACTTAGCCATAGAACTCTATAATTTTAAATTTTGGCGAAGCCCCTAGTATTCAGAAGATCGAGTTCGGGGCGCTATCCACGCCTTGGCCGGACAAAGCCGGTTCCTCGCTCGAAGTGGCATAAGTCTTTAAGGACTCGAAAAACCTCTCGAACAGCGACCGGTCTCTCGCCTCATCATGACAGTCAGTTTTAGCTTTCTCTACTGAGGTGCTCAGCCCAGCTCAACTGGGGCACAATCGCAGTAGTTCTCCTAGTGCTACCTTAGCCGATATAGCGGAACGTAAGGCACCAAAACATAGGAGCCGGGCAAACCCAACTATTGACCCAAATCATGATTTGGAGCCGATGCATATAGTGCTATAAGTCCGGGGTGCCGCACTTGTGAAAGTGTACGGACTTCTCACGCCATATTGATGGGTATTGAAGCCCCTGGCGTATTTTTGCCGTACCATAGTGTACGGATGCAACATGTTATTGATAAACATATATATAAAAAGAGGATAATGCAAAAAATAGACAAAAAGCTATGCATTGTTTATAGAAAGGCTGCTATGAAAGCGGAATGATACAAATAGTGCGATAAGCAAAAGAAATTGGACTATTTAACATGTCCTGGCCAGGGGCAGGCCGCGGAATTGTATTAAAAAACAGGTATAGTGCTCGCAATAGAGACCACCTGGGAGTTCCATAATGCGGCGTGGCTTGTCTGCTTTCCTGGATCTTGCATCATTTGTGCGGCAGTTGAATTGCCGAACGGGTCATCCGAAGTATGGAGTCCTGAGAGTAAGAGAAAAAAAGAAAAAAAGGAATCCGGCAGCCCCTAGTGCGGTTTAAGCCGTATTTCGGGCGTGCCGTGATAGTGCCCCTTCCCCTGTGCCCATGGTATTTCAAGAGCGTAGTTATGTACGCGAAGCACTGGTTTCGCTATATCGCGAGGGCTGGGGTTGGGGCCGCATTGCTACGCTAGCTCAGAACGTGCCAGGCGGTCTTGTTGTAGGGTACTCCGGGCGCGCTTGACAGTGTCCGGCTTTTTGAAGGCCGAACTGGAGAACTGCCTAGAAAGGCTGCTTTGTACTTCTGTTGTGAGCGCTGCCGGGTGCTCCTCCGTTCGGAGGGAGCGTTCAGTGTTCCCATTGACCGTGATTACTCCTCTAGGGCCTGGCATCTTGAGCTTGAGGTATGCATAGTGCGGTACCGCGTTGAATTTTGCGAATGCGGTTCGCCCGAGCAGTGCATGATAGCCACTACAGAACGGGATTATGTCGAAGATTAACTCCTCGCTTCGGAAGTTATCCAGAGATCCGAAGACCACTTCCAGTGTGACTGAGCCTGTACAGTTGGCTTCTACACCTGGTATGACGCCTTTAAAGGTCATTTTGGTGGGCTTGATCCTCGAGGGATCTAGGCCCATTTTTCGCACTATATCCTGGTAAAGCAGGTTCAGGCTGCTGCCGCCGTCCATGAGGACTCTTGTGAGATGAAATCCGTCAATGATTGGGTCTAGAACCAATGCGGCGAAGCCACCGTGACGGATGCTAGTGGGGTGGTCCCTTCGATCAAAGGTGATCGGGCAGGAGGACCATGGGTTGAACTTTGGGGCGACTGGCTCCATTGCATATACGTCCCGTAACGCACGCTTCTGCTCCCTCTTGGGGATGTGGGATGCGTATATCATGTTCACCGTCCGCACTTGCGGGGGAAATCCCTTCTGTCCACCGTTGTTCGGCGGCCTGGGCTCCTCCTCGTTGTCGCTATACAGCCCCTTGTCTTTGTTTTCGGCTCTTAACATGCCTGCCTGCTTGAACACCCAACAATCCATGTTGGTGTGATTGGCTGGCTTTTCGGGGGTGACATGTATCTGGCACAAGCGGTCGAGTATTCGGTCCGAACTGGACGGGCCCTGAGTATTTCTTTTGAATGTCTTTTTCCGTTGACCGGATTTGTATCCTCGGAATCCGGCATTAACTGCTGTATCCTCGTTGCTGTCGCTGTTAACGCGGCGCTTTTGTTTGTTCCGACGTGACCTGTCGCTTTTGTCCTTGGTATTCGAATTACTAGGGTTCTTGGTTAAATTGTTGCTGCGAGCTAGCCAGTTGTCTTCTCCCGCGCAAAAGCGGGTCATGAGTGTCGTGAGGGCTGCCATAGATTTCGGCTTTTCCTGCCCCAGGTGCCGGGAAAGCCACTCATCACGGATATTATGCTTGAAGGCCACTAAGTCCTCTGCGTCCGGATAGTCGACTATCTGGTTTTTCTTTGTTAGGAACCGTGTCCAGAATTGCCTGGCCGATTCCTCTGGCTGCTGAATTATGTGGCTTAGGTCATCGGCGTCCGGTGGTCGCACATAAGTGCCCTGGAAGTTGTCAAGGAATGCGGCTTCCAGGTCCTCCCAAGAACCGATTGAGTCTGCTGGCAAGTTGTTAAGCCAATGCCGGGCCGGTCCCTTAAGTTTGAGTGGGAGGTATTTGATGGCGTACAGATCATCACCGCGGGCCATGTGGATATGAAGGAGATAATCCTCGATCCATAACGCAGGATCTGTTGTGCCATCGTACGATTCGATGTTTATGGGTTTGAAGCCCTCAGGGATTTTATGATCCATTACTTCATCTGTGAAGCATAGTGGGTGTGCGGCGCTTCTGTATTAGGCTATATCACGACGCAGCTCGAAGGAGCTTTGTCTGTTGAGTTCGGCCCGGCCGGATTTATTGCATCCGGAGTGACGATCACCGTCACATGCCGTGGGGCGCCTGCGCGATCCGTAGATCGATCTTGTTTGCCTTGGCTTGTCCTCCAGTATGTCGCGTAGGTCGGGCGCATTTTCCCATGCCTTAGTATGCTTGACGCGGCGTCGGGGCATGGCTTGAGTGGAGGGCCAAGAGGCCTCTCTGTCGCAGCCACGAGGTGGCCGGTCGGCCATGTCATGCCCTGGTGATGTAGGTGCTTCCTCCTCTAGTCGGGGTAGCAGCCTGCGCTTTGGGTAACTCTTGGAGGGGCGTTCGAGTTCATACTCTTCGGCCGCAAGGACTTCAGTCCATCTGTCAGCTAGCAAATCCTGATCAGCTCTAAGCTGTTGCTGCTTTTTCTTGAGGCTGCTTGTCGTGGCCATAAGCCTGCGTTTAAAACGCTCTTGTTCAGCGAGATCCTCTGGCATGACGAACTCGTCATCGTCGAGGCTTGCCTCGTCTTCGGAGAGAGGTGTATAATTATCGTCCTCAACCTCTTGGTCCACCGCCCTCTCGTGAGGGCTGGCTTCTCTATCCTCCTGTGCTGAATCTTGCTGGAGGGGGTGTTCTTCGGCGCTATCCGGAGTAGTATTATCTCCCGTGCCGGAATCACCGTTTTTGCTTTGGCGGGATTTAGAGCGGCGCCGCTGACGCCGGCGCTTGGGCTGTTTCTTAGAGGTATCGTCCCCCGTTGTTCCATCGCCATCTCCATCCTTTGGAGTGTCCACCATATATATGTCATATGACGAGGTGGCCTTCCAGCGCCCTACAGGTGCTGGTTCTTGTTCGTCTCCTGCATCGTCGTCCATGCCGTCGATGTCTTCGGAGTCGAAGTCAAGCATGTCGGTTAAGTTATCGACAGTGGCTACGGAGTGGGTGGTGGGTGGGTTTTGAATTTCTTCATCGTCCGTATCCCAACCTTGCTGACCGTAGTCCGGCCAGGGCTCTCCTGATAAAGAGAGAGACTTTAGAGAATTCAGGATGTCGCCGAAGGGCAAGTGCTGAAAGATGTCCACGGCGGTGAACTCCATTATCGGTGCCCAATCGGATTCGATCGGCAGGGGCGCGGGGGGCTCGGAGTTCGGAGAGGAATCCGGCTCCTCAGAGTCACGGGCCATGCAGAGTGCGGGGCTGGAGTTCGGCTCGATCGCCTCTGAGATCGCAGCCCCTGAGGCAGCGTCCAACCGCTGATTCTCGATCGGCGCAGTAGGCTCCGAATCAATGGTCGGGACCTGTCGGGGATATACCCCGCGGTATGACCCGGCCAGATGTATAACCCGGCCGGACTTGGCGACTCACTAATGACCCGCCCTGACTGGACAACTCACTAAGTGACCCGCCCGAGCCTGGCGACTTATGGGTGACCTGGCAAGTGGATCAAAGGAGCGACAAGACCCGGGGGCCCAAGAGGCTCAAGGCCCAGAAGGCCGGCTACGTTATGGTAGGCCGGCTTAAGAGGAAAGGCGTGAGGAATATCTCCTTTACGAGGAAGCAAGACCCGGACTTGTAATCAACTTGTAAGAGAAGATAGACTAATCCTAGTCCTACTAGGACTCCACATGTAACCCGCCCCTCTAACTTATATAAGGAGGGGCAGGGCTCCCCAAAGAGGGACAGGCAAGAAGAAACAATATCTAGGGCTAGACACAAAGAGGAGAGCCGGCTTACGGCGACTCCCTCATGATCATAATGAGACCTAGCCACAAACAGCACGTAGGGTTATTACCGGATGATGTTTCCCGGGGCCCGAAGCTGTCTAAATCCTCGTCTTGTGTGTTGCGTCTCTCGATTCCGCTCAACCCCTTCAAGCTACCACATGGATGCGTTGGCCCCGCGACTAAGTCCTTACACTAGGACATCTGCCGTGACAATTCCACGACAGTTTAATGAGCTGGCCCTTGGGGGCTATCAATTGCTCCTGTCAACAATTCAAGGTACACAAGTTTTCGTCCATAATATTGAAGGATCCATTACTCAATTGGTAAAGCACAAAGCTCTTAACCTTGTGGACGTGGGTTCAAGCCCTACGATGGAAGCTACATTATAAGATGTTATTTTCATTGAAGTATATATCAAGTCCCGGTTCAGTATTATCTTACTAAGCCGGCCCTTGGGGGCTAATGCAAAGTCATTTTTATTGGCCTTATTGAAGACCCGACTCATCCCATTGTAATGAGCCGGCCCTTGGGGGCTACCAATTGCTCCTGTTAAAATTCAAGATACACAAGCCTTATTCCATTATATATTGAAGGATCTACTGCTCAGTTGGTAAAGCATAAAGCTCTTAACCTTGTGGACGTGGGTTCAAGCCCAGGATGGGGGTTACATCATATGATATTATTTTCAATGAAAAAGTCCCAGCTTAGTATTATCTTACTAAGCCGGCCCTTGGGGGCTACACGTTACTGCTCAAATTTACATCATCATATTTACAAAGTCCCTGCTCATTAATACATAATGACCCGACACTTGGGGGCTAATGCATATTGCTCTTTGCTTAAGACAATTCTAGGATGACCCGGCTACACTACTATGACTATAGCCGACTCATGGGGGCTACACAACTGGATTTCATTTAAAGCCATGGTGATAAGTCCCAGCTTATTCATGCTGATTAAACCGGCCCTTGGGGGCTACAGGTATTATGGATATAAGGGAGAAATATCTTCAAATTTTCAGTTTGAGTAAATCAGATTGACCCGGTGTCTGCAAAAATCATAAACCGGCGTCGTTGACAATTATGACTCGGCATCATCTATTTATAACCCGGCAATTTTGGTAATCATAAACCGTCAAGTTTTATATCTCAAGTCGACTGAATATAAGTTGAATATTTGAAGACCAATATTTTTGTCAAGTCAGAGCATTGAAGGCCGACTCAAATGGATGCTTTATTTACAATATTTCTTCTACAAGAAAATTGACTACGAAGTTGGTCCGTTGACCCGGATTTTCCAGAAGGAGGAGATGACAAGGACTTAAGGATGATCAAGTGCCGGCTTACAAGAATATTTAACCCGGAGTGCAACCTGACAATTTGTTCTTGTGTTTATGTTACAGATCAGTTTAGCATGGATAAATCCAAATTAAACTTGGGGGATAATGTCGGGGATATACCCCGCGGTATGACCCGGCCAGATGTATAACCCGGCCGGACTTGGCGACTCACTAATGACCCGCCCTGACTGGACGACTCACTAAGTGACCCGCCCGAGCCTGGCGACTTATGGGTGACCTGGAAAGTGGATCAAAGGAGCGACAAGACCCAGGGGCCCAAGAGGCTCAAGGCCCAGAAGGCCGGCTACGTTATGGTAGGCCGGCTTAAGAGGAAAGGCGTGAGGAATATCTCCTTTACGAGGAAGCAAGACCCGGACTTGTAATCAACTTGTAAGAGAAGATAGACTAATCCTAGTCCTACTAGGACTCCACATGTAACCCGCCCCTCTAACTTATATAAGGAGGGGCAGGGCTCCCCAAAGAGGGACAGGCAAGAAGAAACAATATCTAGGGCTAGACACAAAGAGGAGAGCCGGCTTACGGCGACTCCCTCATGATCATAATGAGACCTAGCCACAAACAGCACGTAGGGTTATTATCGGATGATGTTTCCCGGGGCCCGAAGCTGTCTAAATCCTCGTCTTGTGTGTTGCGTCTCTCGATTCCGCTCAACCCCTTCAAGCTACCACATGGATGCGTTGGCCTCGCGACTAAGTCCTTACACTAGGACATCTGCCGTGACAATTCCACGACAGGACCGATGCGTGTGCGGCCTCCAAGGCACTGTTCGGCGGCAGAGCTATATCATGCCCATCGAGACAGTGCGGCGCCCTTGGCTGTGGCTCGAATCCGTTGAAGATCAAGTCCCCGCGGATGTCAGCCGTGTAGTTTAGGCTTCCAAACCTGACCTGATGGCCAGGAGCGTAGCTTTCGATCTGCTCAAGGTGGCCAAGCGAATTGGCCCACAGTGCGAAGCCGCCAAAGACGAAGATCTGTCCGGGGAGAAAAGTCTCACCCTGGACTGCATCGTTGTTGATGATCGAAGGAGCCATCGGGCCTAAAAGCGACGACACAGAGGAACTCTCAATGAAAGCACCAATGTCGGTGTCAAAATCGGCGGATCTCAGGTAGGGGGTCCCGAACTGTGCGTCTAGGCCGGATGGTAATAGGAGGCAAGGAACACGATGTTTTACCCAGGTTCGGGCCCTCTTGATGGAGGTAAAACCCTACATCCTGCTTGATTAATATTGATGATATGGATAGTACAAGAGTAGATCTACCACGAGATCAAGGAGGCTAAACCCTAGAAGCTAGCCTATGGTATGATTGTTGTATGATGAAGTTGTCCTACGGACTAAAACCCTCCGGTTTATATAGACACCGGAGAGGGTTAGGGTTACACAAAGTCAATTACAATGGTAGGAGATCTTGAATATCCGCATCGCCAAGCTTGCCTTCCACGCCAAGGAAAGTCCCATCCGAACACGGGACGAAGTCTTCAATCCTGTATCTTCATAGTCCTGGAGTCTGGCTGAAGGTATAGTCCGGCTACCCGAACACCCCCTAATCCAGGACTCCCTCAAAGGTGTTATCTGCTTTGAAGCCGTTGACATTAAAGGATCCGGGTGCTGATGCAAGACCTGGAAACCTGGGCAACCTTGGCATTGGCTTCTGTACCTGAGGCCTGTGCTTGATAGTCAAACTGAGGACCAGCAGCGGGCGCAGGAACAGGAGCAGTAGCATCATTGGCTTCACTGACTTCTGGCACATTTGTTGGTGCAGGCTCCACATTTGCTTCAGCCATGACAACGTCATTGGCTTCATTTGTGTTGGTGGTGGCAACCTCAAGATTCTCAACCTCCACTTGATGAGATGGAGGGTCGGGCACAGACACGTTCTCCTCGAGAACAGCTTCTTCAGTAATGGGGGGAGTAGGTACACGTTCTTCTTCTTGAGTGTTGTCGGTTGATGCAGCCGGAATCTCTTCAACAGCTTTAGCCTCAGACTCGGAGACATTCACAGTAGGAGTGGCATCTGGAAACACTTGACGTGTAACAGATTGGTGGGGCACTTCTGAAGGAAATATGCCCTAGAGGCAATAATAATGTTATTATTTTATTTCCTTATATCATGATAAATGTTTATTATTCATGCTAGAATTGTATTATCCGGAAACATAATACTTGTGTGAATACATAGACAAACTAAACGTCACTAGTATGCCTCTACTTGACTAGCTCATTAATCAAAGATGGTTATGTTTCCTAACCATAAACATGTGTTGTCATTTGATTAACGGGATCAAATTATTAGGAGAATGATGTGATTGACATGACCCATTCCATTAGCTTAGCACCCGATCGTTTAGTATGTTGCTATTGCTTTCTTCATAACTTATACATGTTCCTATGACTATGAGATTATGCAACTCCCGTTTGCCAGAGGAACACTTTGTGTGCTACCAAACGTCACAACGTAACTGGGTGATTATAAAGGTGCTCTACAGGTGTCTCCAAAGGTACATGTTGGGTTGGCGTATTTCGAGATTAGGATTTGTCACTCCGATTGTCGGAGAGGTATCTCTGGGCCCTCTCGGTAATGCACATCACCTAAGCCTTGCAAGCAATGCAACTGATGAGTTAGTTGCGAGATGATGTATTACGGAATGAGTAAAGAGACTTGCCGGCAACGAAATTTAACTAGGTATTGAGATACCGACTATCGAATCTCGGGCAAGTAACATACCGATGACAAAGGGAACAATGTATGTTGTTATGCGGTCTGACCGATAAAAG